>NC_081558.1:98967323-99256223 GCF_022355385.1 Mustela nigripes
AAAAGGGTTCCAAAATGTACTCTCACCTCCCCTGTGCTCATAGACTGCTCTGATCTTACCCTTCAGGCAAAACTTTCATCACACTGTGCTTCATGCCTGTGTCCTTGGCTTGAGAGGAGGACTGGGTATTTGTATTCTCCATGTTTAGTCAGCGCAGGGCCTGGCACCCAGCAGAAACTCAATAAATGCTTGGAGGTGTTCTGAAGGGCAACTGGGAAGTATGCATTAGTGAAAGTATTAAAATGTGCTATTACTCTGAACCTATTTCTATGAATTTATCCATAGAGACTAATCAGAGCTATGCAAAGATTTAGCTACACGTATAGTTTTAATTTGCACATTTTAAAACTACCTACATATTCAACAATCAGAGCACTAAATAAAAACCACAAGACGTCTCTACGACCATACTATGCATCCTCCAAATAGCTACACAGAGCAACAACACCGGATCAATACAGAACATACATCCTCAGTATAACTGAAAGACATAGACTACTACAGGCACAAATCATCTGGAAGTAGAAAAACAAACATCAAATTCCAGCTGAGCTATCTTTTGAACTGCCACTGCAAACCTTTGTGGAAAGTGGGGAGTTTGGACAAAACACATGGAAAAGAGAAAAGAGGAACAGAGGGCCTAAACTTGAACTAAAATCACCACAGAAAGAGGAAGTCCACGCTAAGTACAAAAACATTTCAGTGTTTTTTCAGAAACACCCTGTCAATGAGAACACCAGCTAGAGGGGAGGGGCTTACGTCCATGGGACTTGAGGGGCAGTCCCAAGAAAACACTGCTTCTGGGAAAAAATGGGTAAAAAAGGAAGGGAAAGGTACCTTCTAGTGACCAGATGGTGAAGAAGAAAAGAGAGGGGAAAATTCAGATTTCTACAATACAAATTAGAGCTAAAACAGTTGACGGGCATGCAATTTCTCCCTCTGATAACCTCCTCAAATAAAGAAGCCCCTGAGTGAAGGGGCTACATTTCACTGCATTTACTGATGAAAGTTTTCTCCAACTAGGAATCTCAAAAACGAACTCAAGCTTCCAACCTGTTTCACAAAGTGAAGAGATGAAAGTAATTTACAACTATGCAAAGCTATTATCAGAAGAAAACAAAAAAAGATCAAAACATTTCAGCTAATGAAAATGCACTCCACAAAATCAATCACAAGGAAACTTAAACACAACACTCCAAACTGAATTAAATATGCTTAAACAAGCATTTGAGGGATATGAAAAATTATTTTTAACAAGAAGTTCAGAACCTAAGAGAATAGAAATGGACAAAAGCAGGTAGAAGCAAAACAAAAATTGATTGACTCAGGACAGAATGAAAGAAAAAGACAAAATCATACCTGAAATGAAGACTAATTTCAAGGTGATCAAAGAATAGATTCAAATGAAAATTTAATAAAGGGCACTGACGAAAAGAAGCAAAGCCACCAAGAGAATGAAAATGAGGTTAAGTAAAAGGGATCAGAGAAAATGTTGTTGGAACAGAGGGAAAGAAGATCCAACATAGAGACATACCCCGTTTTATTGTGTTCTACTTTACTTCACTTCACAGATGTTGGTTTTCCACAAATTGAAGGTTTATGGTAAGTTCTACTTTAAGCAAGACTATTGGTGCCATTTTTTCAACAGCATTTCATCATTGTGTCTCTGTCATTTTCTGATAATTCTTGCAATATTTCCAACTTTTTCATTATTATTTTACTTGTTATGGTGATCTGTGATCAGTCACCTTTGATGTCACCACTATAATAATTTTGGGGCAACATGAACAGTTGCCCATATGGCATGGCAAATTTAACTGATAAATGTTGTACGTGTTCCAAATGCTCCACTGTTGGGCCGTTTCCCCGTCTCTCTCCCTGTCCTCAGGCCTCCCTGTTCCTTGAGATACAACAGTATTGAAATTAGGCCAACTAAAAACCCTACAATGACTTCTAAGTGTTCAAGAGAAAGGAAGAGTTTCTCTCTCACTTTAAAATCAAAAGCTAGAGGGGCACCTGGGTGGCTCAGTGGGTTAAGGCCTCTGCTTTTGGCTCAGGTCATGGTCTCAGGGTCCTGGGATCGAGCCTCGCGTCGGGCTCTCTGCTCGGCAGGGAGCCTGCTTCCTCCTCTCTCTCTCTCTTTGCCTGCCTCTCTGCCTACTTGTGATCTCTGTCTGTCAAAAAAATAAATAAAATCTTTAAAAAAAAAATCAAAAGCTAGAAATGATTAAGTTTCACGAGGAAGGCATGTCAAAAGCTAAGACAGATCAAAAGCTAGACCCCTTGTGCCATTAAGACTTAGCCAAGTTGTGAATGTAAAGGAAGAGTTATTGAAGGAAATTAAAAATGCTACTCCAGTGAACACATGAATGATAAGAAAGCAAAACAAACTCATCACTGATAGAGAGAAAGTCCAAGTGGTCTGGATAGAAGGTCAAGCCAGACACAACACACCCTTAAGCCAAAGCCTAATCCAGAGCAAAGTCCTAACTCTCTTCAATTCAAGAAAGGCTGAGAGAGGTGAGGAAGCTGTAGAAGAAAAGCTGGAAGCCAGCAGAGGTGAGTTCATGAGATTTAAGGAAGGAAGCCGCCTCTGTAACATGAAAGTGCAAGGGGAAGCAGCAGGTGTTGATGGAGAAGCTGCAACGAGTTCTCCAGAAGGTCTAGCTCAGATAACCCATGACGGTGGCCACACTAAACAACAGATTTTTCCATGTAGGTAATACAGTCTTCTGTTGGAAGAAGACAGCATTTAGGACTTTCACAACTAGAGAAGAGAAGTCAATGCCTGGCTTCAAAGCCTCAAAGGGCAGGGTGATTCTCTTGTTAGGGGCTAATGCAGCTGATGACCTGAAGGTGAAGCCAGTGCTCATTTACCATTCCAAGATCCTAGGGCCCTTAGGAATTATGCTAAATCTGTTCTGCCTGTGTTCTGTAAATGAAACAACAAAGCTTGGATGACAGCACATTTGTTTACAGCTTGGTTTACTAAGTATGTCAAGCCCACTGTTGAGACCTACTTCTCAGGAAAAAATATTTTTTTTCAAAGTGTAACTGTTCAATGACAATGTACCTGGTCATCCAAGATCCCTGAAGGAGATAGACAATGAGATTAATGTTTTCATGCCTGCTGACACAACATCTAGTCTGCTGCCCATGGATCAGGGAGTAATTTTGACTTTCAAGCCTTAATTTTTAGGAAATACATTTTGTAAGACTACTGCTGCCATAGGTAGATCTGTGTCTGATAGACCTGAACAAAGCAAATTAAAAACTTCCTTGGAGGATTCACCATTCTAGATGCCATGAGAACATTCGTGATTCACAGGCAGAGGTCAAAAGAACAGCATTCACAGGAGTTTGGATGAAAGTTGATTCCAGCCCTCATGGATGATTTTGAGGGTCTAAGACTCCAGGGGAGGAAGTAGGTACGATGTGGGGGGAACAGCAAGAGAACTAGAATTAGAAGTTGGGCCTGAAGATGCTGCGATCTCATGATAAAACTTTAATGGATGAAGTAAGGGTTGCTTCTTTTGGATGAGCAAAGAATGTGGTTTATTGAGATAGAACTAATCCTGGTGCTGATGCTGTGAAGATTGCTGAAATGACAACAAAAGGCTTAGCATAAGACATAAACTTAGTTGATAAAACAGCGGCACGGTGTAAGAGGACTGACTTCAATCCTGAAAGTTCAAAGGGTAAAATGCTATCAAACAGCATCACATGCCACAGAGGAGCTCTTTGTGAAGGGAAGATTCAATCAGTGTGGCAAATTTCACTGTTGTCTTAATTTTAAGAAACTACCACAGCCACCCAACCTTCAGCAGCCGCCGCCCAGATCAATCAGCAGCCATCAACACTGAGGCAAGATCCTCCACTAGAAAAAAGATTACAACTCAAATGATGGCTAGCATATTTTATCAATAAAATATTTTTACTTATTTTTTAAAATGTTTTTTAAAAAATTTATTTATTTGAGAGAGAGAGAGTGTGCTAAGTATGTGAAATCAGGAGTGGTGGGTGGAGGGGTGAGGGGAGCTGCAGAAAGAGAGGGAGAATCCATGGGGCTGGATTCTCGGACCCTGGGATCATGACCCGAGCTGCAGGCAGACATTTAACTGACTAAGCCACTCAGGCACCACAGCGATGAAGTATTTTTAAATTAAGGTATGTATATTGTTGTTTTAGACATAATGCTAGTGCGCACTTAACTGACTCAGTACAGTGTAAGCATAACTTTTATATGCACTGGGAAACCAAAAATTCATTTAACTCTTCTAAATTGTGATATTCACTTCAGTGCAGTGGTCTGGAACCAAACCCACAATACCTCTGAGGTATGCCTGTGCATAGATTTGGAGTCCCTGAGAAAGAAAAACAGAAAAATGGAACAGAACTAAAATTTAAAACTATAATCCAATAAAGCTTTCCAGAAATAAAAGGCCTGAATTTACATATCAAAAGGGCATACTAATAATGGTCAACTCTACGGCATATCCTACTAAATGTATTAGACTTTAAAAATAATGAAAAAATTCTCAGTGATGTCAGCAAGGGTAAGAATAGGATTATTCAGTGCTTATCCCCTCAGAAAAACATTTGAACAACAATCTATGAACAAAAATACCTTCACAAGATCTGAGAATTCCAAGTGAAGGATTACAGTATCTGGCTGAAGCAGAGACATAAGAAAACATTCAATGAAGAGAATAGGAAGGGCAGTTTCACATTACCTATGTCACCCCAGTCTCAAGCCTGGGCAATACAGTGTGGAGAAAGATACCCTTTGTTGTTGGGTAGGGTGAGTGAAGTAAACACCCAACTTTATCACAGCACTAGACCTGTGCCTGTGGCCCCACCTGGAGAACCCAGCACTGGACTAGGCCCATCAACTTGGGCCCAGGCTTCAGGCCCATCCCAGGGCCAGACAGGGCAATGCAGCCTCAGCTTCCAGGCTGGCCCCTGTGGACCCAGGATCCAGGCCCGACACAGCAGTCCCAGGCACCAAGCCCATTCTGGAGACCCAGATTCAGACCCATCCTAGTGTGCCCAGGCACCAGACCCACCTTCCCACTAACCTAGGCATCTGGCCAGTGTGCCCGACTCCAGTAGCAAGCTCCTATGCAGACCCCCATTAGTCAGCCTGCCCAGAATCTCTGACCAGGTACACTGGTAGAGGGCTTTCCCTGTCAAAGCCAGTCTATAAACACAGGAAAAAATGACTAATTCTTCAAATGCACAAACATCAATGCAAAGCCACAAGGGTCCTGAATAATCAGAAAACACCACACCATCAAAATAACAAGATAAAGTACCAATAATTGACCCTAAAGAAATGGAAAATTATGAACTGACTGAAAAAGAACTCAAAATAATCATTAACTTTAAACATAAATGGATTAAAGTCTACAATGAAAAGACAGACTACATGGATAGAAAGAAAGATTCAACTATCTGCTGCCTACAAGAGACTTGCATTAGCTTTAAGGGTGAGAGTGAAGGAAGATATTCCACGCAAATGGAAACCAAGAGTGCCAAAATGTATCAAATAGACAGTAAAAAACTGTCACAAGAGACAAAGACTACCATATAATGATAAAGGAGTAAATTCATCAAGAAGATAAAACAACTGTAAATATACGCACACCTAACATTAGAACATCTAAATATATAAAGCAAATAATAACAGAACTGTAAAGAGAAATAGATAGTAATACAGTAAGAGTAGAGGATTTCAATATCTCACTTTCAACAATGATAGATCATCGTGACAGATATCAGTAAGAGAGCAGAGAACAGTTACAACACCGTAGACCAAATGGTCCACATATACGAATACAGAACATTCTATCCAGCAGAATACACATTCTTTGCAAAGTGCACATGGAACATTCTCCAGATTAGATCATAAGTTAGGTCACAAAACAAGTCTTAAAAATGTAAGAAGACTACAATCATATTAAGTATCTTTTTTTGACCACAATGGTATGAAACTAGAAACTAGTAACTTTTACAAAAGCAAACTTGGAAAATTAGAAACCAAAATGGAAATAATATCTTGAGTCAAATGACAATGGAAACACAACATACCCAAACTTATGGGACGCAGCAAAACCAGTTCTAAGAGAGAAGTTTATAGCAATAATGCTTATATTACAAAAGAAGATCACGAATAAACAACCTAACTTCATGGAACCAGAAAAAGAATAAACTAAGGCCAAAGTAAGCAGTAGGAAGGAAATAATAAAAATCAGAGCAGAAATAAATGAAATAGAGACTAGAAAGGTAACACAAAAGATCAATGAAATGAAGAGTCTGTTTTCTGCAAAGATAAAATTGACAAGCTTTAAGACAGACTAAGGGAATAAAAAAGGAAACCTCAAATAAATAATATCATAAATGAACAAAGAGAAAGCACAATTGGTATAATAGAAATATAGAGGATCATCATAAGAAACCATGAACATTTATATGCCAGCAAATTTGATAACCTAGAAATAATGGATAAATTCCTAGAATACTACGCACCAGGACTGAATTGTATAGAAATAGAAAAATCTCAACAGACCAATAATGAGCAAAGAGAATGAATCAGTAATCAAAAACCTCCCAAAAAAGAAAAGACCTGGACTTGATGGCTTGGCTGGCAAATTCTACCAAACATTTAAAGAATACCAATCCTTCTCAAATTTGTCCAAAAAACTGAACAGGAGGGAATACTTCCAAATTCATTTTATGAGGCCAGCGTCATCCTGACACTAAAGCCAAGAAAGGAAACTGCAATAAAAGAAAATTACAGGCCGAAATCCCTCATGAACACAGATGTATAAATACTCAGCAAAATACTAGCAAGGCAAATTCAACAGCAAAAATGGGATTTAGCTCTAGGATGAAAGAACGGCACAATAGATGCAAATCAATAAATGTGATATACATTAACAAAATGAAGCATAAAAATTCTATGATAATCTCAACAGATGCAGAAAAGCATTTGACAAAATTCAAAAGCTTTTCATGACAAAAACTCTCAACAAATTAGGTATAGAAGAAATGTATCTCAAATAATAAAGGCAATATATGACAAGCCCACAGTTAACATCATACTCAATGGGAGAAAGCTGAAAGCTTTTCCTTTAATATGAGGAAGAAGGCAAAGATGCCCCTTCTTACCACTTCTATTTACTAGAGTACTAGGAGTCCTAGCCAGAGCAATTAGGAAAGAAAAAAAATAAAAGGCATCCAAGTCAGAAAGGAAGAAGCAAAATGGTCTATGTTTGCGACATGGTCTTATATATTAAAAAAAAATTTAAAGACTCTACCAAAAACCTGTTAAAACTAATAAATGAATTCAGTAAGGATGTAAGATATAAATTCAACATACAAAAATCTGTTGCATTTCTATACACTAACAACAAACTTTCTGAAAAAGAAATTTTTTACAAAATCCCATTTATAATAGCATAAAAAAATACTCACTATAATTTTAACCAAGGGCATGAAAGATCTAAAATTATAAATCTATAATTTATAAAAATTATAAAACACTGATAAAAGAAATTAAAGACACAAATAAATGGAAAGATATCCTGTGTCTGTGGATTGGAAGAATACTGTTAAAATGTCCATACTACTCAAAGCAATCTACAAGATTCAATGCAACTCCTACCAAAATTCCAATGGCATTTTTTTTTACAGAAATAGAAAAAAAAATTCTAAAACTTATAAGGAACCTTAAAAAGACCCCAAATAGCCAAAGCAATCCTGAGCAAAACGAACAAAGCTAGAGTTTTTGATTTCAAAATGTACTTCAAAGCTACAGTAATCAAAACATCACAGTATGAAAACAAAAACAAAACACCAGCATGGTATAGTCATATAAATAGACACATAGACCAAAGTAACAGAATAGTGAGTGAGTCCAGAAATAAAGCTATATAAATATGGTCAACTGATCTTTGAAAAAGGTGCCAAGAACACACAATGGGGAAAGAATTCAGTGTTGAGAAAACTGGATAGCCACATGCAGAAGAATGAAACTGGACCCCTATCTCACACTATACACAAAAATCAACCCATAATTAAAGACTTAAATGTAAGATCCAAAACTATAAAGCTACTAGAAGAAAACATAAGGAAAAAGCTCCTTCACACTGATATGGGCAATTATTTTTTGGATTCTTTTTAATTCTATGCAATCCCATTTGTCTATATTTTGTCACCTGTTCTAAAAAGCTTCTTCACAACAAAGGAAACAATCAACAAAATGATGAGACAACCTATGAAATAAGACAATATATTTGTAAACCATACATTTGATAAGGGGTTAATAGCCAAAATATATAAGGAACTCAAACAATTTCATACCAAGAAAACAAGTACACAATTAGAAAATAGGCATCATGTCACTTATAGGAGGAATCTAAAAGAGTTGAACTCATATAAGCGGATAATAGAACGACAGTTGCCAAGAGCTGGGGAGATGGGGGAAATGGGGAAATGTTGGTGAAAAGGTACAAAGTTTCAGATATGCAGGATGAATAAGTTCTGGAGAACTAACGTACAGCATGGTGCCTATAGTTAATAATACTATATTGTACGATTAAAATTTTCTAAGTAGATCTGAGTAGATTTTAAATGTTTTACTACCGAAAAAACTACGTGAAATGATTGATTAGCTTAATTGTAGTAATCATTTAACAGTATATGAATATATTAAACCCTCATACTGTATACCGTAAACATATACCATTTTTATTTGTCAATTATACATTAATAAGAGTGAGAAAAAAATTCTTAAGGCTTTCAGGGAAAAAGACCAAATAACTTAAAAGAGCAAAATAATTAGGTTGGCATCAGACCACTCAAGAGAAACATATATCAAGGCAATAATGGAGCAGCATTTTTAAGAAATCCGAGAGAAGAAAATTGTGAACTGGTGATTTTACATCTAAACCGGTCCTCCAAATATTAAGGCTACAGAAAAAGTCTTAAGCATGTATGAGCTAGAGGAATACTGTGCCCACAAGCCTTTCTTGAGAAGCTACTTTTTGGGAAGGGCAATCTGACACTGGCCCTGAGCATTCCTGCGCATTCCTGTTGGGTAAGCCAAAAAGGAAAGGCAATGAAGGCTTTCTACCTAGGTCGCTTCTTACGTTCTTGTCTGCATGGAGTACCTGTGAGGAGTAAGGAAGCATCTACTCAAAGGCAAAAAGCAAGCTGCTTCTGCTCACTATGAAACCAGTAAATTCCCATGCTCCACGTTCCTCCACTGCATGCTCTTCATACCCACTGGTCACAAACGAGCCTCCTGGCTTACGAGTGGGGTGCTAGCTGAGACAGCCCTCACAGTCCCTGACACTGCTAGAAGTGAGTTTCCTCCAACTAAAAGATGACAGGACAATGAGTATTTAGCATATTTAAGAACAGATAAGACCAAGACAAAGGGGAAGACAAGGCAGAAGAAATATAGATATATATTCCATGTTTAGACAAAGCAAAAATAATGTAATTTAAAAAGCTGGGTGAAGGGAGTGGGAAAGATGGAAAGACAGAGGCCAGAGGCGGGGGCAGGAGACAGTTTTAAAAATTGAGAAACGAGGTCACAGAAGTATAAATAAGAAAACAGAGAACTAGCGGCACGTGGGTGGCTCAGTCAGTTAAGTCAGTTAAACAGCTGCCTTCAGTTCAGGTCATGATTCTGGGATCTAGTCCCTCACCAGGCTCCTTGCTGGGCAAGGAGCCTGCTTCTTCCTCTGCTGCTCTGCCTGCCACTCCCCCTGCTTGTGCTCTCTCTCTGTCTTTCTGGCAAATAAATAAAATCTTAAAAAAAGGAAAGAAAGAAAGAAAGAAAGAAAACAGAGAACTAAGGGCTTTTAAAAAGGTATAAACACAGGGGCACCTAGGTGACTCAGTCAGTTAAGCAGCTGACTCTTAATTTCAGCTCAGGTCATGATCTCAGGGTCGTAAGATGGAGCCCCACATCAGGCTCTGTGCTGAGCATGGAGCCCACTTAAGATTCTCTCTCCCTCTACCTTCTGCTCATATGCTCTCTCTCTCTCTCTCTCTCTCTCTGTCAAATAAAGAAATCTTAAAAAAAAAAAAAGGTATAAATGCAAAGGTAACCATTACAACAAAACCTTCTAAATACTAAAGCAAATAAAAGAATAAAAACAAAGCAAACACATCATGTAGGTAAACACAGCAAATATTACATGAGATATGTGGCGATCATAATTTCAGTGTGACAGAGTAAGTCCAAATATCTGTCATAACAGTAACTGTGAAGGGGCTTAAGTCACTTATCAAAGGAAAGAGATTTTCAGACCAGCTCACAAAACAAGACTCAACCTCTGATTAATACAAAATGATATAGAAAGGCTGCAAAAGAAGACATTTTTTAGCTAAAGGTCACAATTCATAATGAAGATTTAACAGTTACATGCATCAAAGGTAGTTTAGCAAAGGTAGTTGCTAAAGCAGAAGCTATAGGAGAAAGAAGGAAAATCAGAAACACATTAATTATTAGAGGTTTTAATATTCTCAATCTCAGAGCAAAAGAGATCATGTAGACAAAGAATAACGATACAGAAGATCGAAAAAGAAAAAATTCCCAAGTGACCTTATGTACAAATACTGAATTTTACACCTTGATAGTAAATATGAAGTAGGAAGAGTGTATTTCTTCAAAATTGGTTGTGGAGAAAAACTGATCTGGCGATTATTTTATTTTATTTTTTTATTGAGTAAAGAACATTATGAATGTCAAACTGGAAGTCCTAGCTACTGCAGTTAAGAAAATCCAACAAACCCTCTAAAGTATACAGATTGGAAATGGAAGAAATAAAATCGTTTTCATTCACAGATGACATGACTGTCTATGCAAAAAGTCCCCAAAAATCCATAAAATCACTCCTGGAACAAATAAACAAACATAGCGAGGTTGCAGGGTAAGAGGCTAATATAGAAAAGTCCACTGCTTTCATACATACTAGCAGTGAACAACTGTAATTTGAATTTTAAAGGGCCATTTATAATAACATCAAAAAAGGGAAATACTTAGGTATAAATCTAACAAAACAATTTGTATGCAGAAAGCTACAAAACAATGATGATAGAAATCAAAGAAGAACTAAATAAATGAAGAACTATTCCCTATTTGTGAACCAAAAGATTCAATCTTCTTAAGATATCTGTTCTTCCCAACTTGATCTACAGATTCAACACAATCTCATACAAATTCTCAATAATCTATTTTGTAGAAATTAACATACTGATTCTAAAGTTTACATAGAATAGTAAAAGACCCATACAATACTGAAGAAAGAACAAAGCTGGAGGAATTATACTACTGAATTTCAAGATTTACTATAATCAAGACAGTGTGCTATAGACAAAATAATAAGATGCAGATCAACAGAATACAACAGAGAGCCCAGGAATAGACCAATACAAATACAATCAACTAATATTTGACAAGAGCACAAAGATAATTCAATGGAGCAAGGATAATCTTGCTAAAACAACTGCACATCCATACGCCAAAAAAAAAAAAAAAAAAAAAAAAAGAACGTGGACACAGACTAGGTGTCTTTTACAAAAATTAACTCAAAATGGATCATAGACTTATCTGTAAAATGCAAAACTATAAAATGTCTCGAAGAAAACCTACATGAACTTGGGTTTGGTGATGAATTTTTAGATAGAACATCAAAAGCAAAATCTATGAAAACAAAACAGTAGTTAAGCTAGATTTTATTAAAATTAAAAACTTGTGGAGTGGGCGCCTGGGTGGCTCAGTGGGTTAAGCCGCTGCCTTCGGCTCAGGTCATGATCTCAGGGTCCTGGGATCGAGTCCCGCATCGGGCTCTCTGCTCAGCGGGGAGCCTGCTTCCCTCTCTGTCTCTGCCTGCCTCTCAGTCTACTTGTGATCTCTCTCTGTCAAATAAATAAATAAAATCTTTAAAAAAAAAAAAAAAACTTGTGGAGTGCCTGGGTGGCCCAGTTGGTTGGCATCTGCCTTCAGCTCAGGTCATGGTCCTGGAGTCATTGGGCTCTCTGCTCAGTGGAGAGCCTGCCTCTCCCTCTCCCTACTGCTCCCCCTCCTCACTCTCTCTCTTTCTCTCGGTTGAATAAATGCATAAAAATCTTTAAAATTCGGGGCGCCTGGGTGACTCAGTGGGTTAAGGCTGCTGCCTTCAGCTCAGGTCATGATCCCAGCGTCCTGGGATCGAGCCCCACGTCCGGCTTCCTCCTCAGCAGGGAGCCTGCTTTCTCCTCTCTCTCTGCCTGCCTCTCTGCCTACTTGTGATCTCTGTCAAATAAATAAATAAAATCTTAAAAAAAACTCTTTAAAATTTAATAAATAAATAAATAGGATTAAAAACTTGTGCTTTGTGAAAGACACTATTAAGAGAATGAATAAACATGTCACAGACTGGGAGAAAATGTTTGCTAAGTACATATCTACATATGTATCCAAAATATAATAATGCTTTTTTTTTTTTAAGATTTTATTTATTCACTTGGCAGAGCACTAGCAAGCAGAGCAGCTGGCAGAGGGAGAGGGAGGAGCAGGCTTCCTGCTGAGTGGAGAGCCTGACATCCCAGGACCAGAGGATCATGACCTGAGCAGAAGGCAGACACCTAACTAAGTCACCCAGGCACCCCTATAATAAGAGTTCTTAAATCTCAACAAGAAAACAGATGACCCAATTACAAAATGGGACAAAAGATCTGAATAGATACCTCATGAAAAATCATACATAGATTGTAAATAATATGAAAAGATATGCAATATCATCTGTCATTCAAGAAATGAATATTAAAACAAAAGATACCATTACATACATACTGGAATAGCTAAAACCCACAATACTAATTGCTGGCAATGATGCAGAGCAATGGACACTTTCATTACTGTTGGGAATGTTAAGTGGTACTGCCATTCTGGAAGACAATTTGGCATATTCCTATAGAGTTAAACACAGTCCTATGACACAATCTACTGATTTGAAAATGCAAAAATTTTTTTTTGTGTGTACATGAAAGCAGCACATGAATATTTACAGCATCTTTATTCATAATCATCCCAAATTGGAAGCAACCAAGATGTCCTTCAATAAATGAACAGATAAACAAACCCGTACATCCATACAACGGAATACTATTCAGAGATCAAAAGGAATGAGCTATTACGCCATACAAAGACATGGATAAATCTTAAATGCAGACTGTTAAAAGAACATAGTGAGATAGAAACTATTCTTGACAGAAAAAAATTACTGGAAAGACGTTTGCCATGAATGGAGAAGAAAACAATCCTCTCCCAGGAAAGCTGTACAGAGCTATAAAAAAAAAAAAAAAAAAAAAAAAAGACATACCACTATCATACAAATATTCCTAAGCATTCTTGCTCCATCTATTATTTATTTAACCATTCAACTCCTGCCACAGAGTCATAAATCAAATAATTCTTTTGCTAAAGAGAATTCAAACTTTCCCCTTTTGGCTCAATGGAATTTACTCAACTCAGTCACTAGATGGGGTTTCCAGCTTCCTTGAACTAAACTTGCTTTTGAAGCTAAGAACATAAATGAAAGGTTTATCGACTTTAGACTGTCTCAAGCCATCTCACCAAAGAACTTCTGAGGAAAAAAATTTTCTTTTGGCCTGGCTTTTAATAAAGCAAATTAAGCTTATTTTTAATTTTAAAGACACTATGGTGCCTTAAAAAATATATTTATATGATAATTTCCTTCAGGGTAATGAAAAATTTCCAGTTTTTCATTACCTCTGATATCCAGAGAAACATCCATTTCTCTTTTTTTCTGGTACTTGATCATTCCTCAGTTTTAGCTATTGATTCATTACTATCTATTTTTATTAGAAGTCCTCCAGATCTGCCAAGAGAAAAATTTCCTTACTGATACAAGGCTGCCATCTAGTGATAACTATGGGTAAAAGCATACCATAGAAAACGTGTGTGTGCTCATCTATTTCAATTCTGCTTCGAGATGTGGCTTTCAAAATGCATCAAGCAGAAAAATTCCTGAAACTACAGTGCTTGAAACAGTACTGTTGAAATAGTTTCCTAATACTAATACATAGGTACATTGAAAGATCTAGCCTACCCTTCTTTTCTATCACTACTCAGATAACTGAAATTCATCTCTGAAGCTACATTAGTTTCATGGAATGTCAGAACATCAAGTTACAGGGAATGTTAGAAACAATGTTACCTAGTTCAACCCCTAGTTTTCAGATGTGAAAACTAAAGTCTAAAGAGAGGACACCTGACTTGCCACAAAACTAGTAGAGTTTCCAGTTGGCCTGGTTTGCCTTGCTCCTGAAGGACTGGATGCTACAATATTATCTTCCAGAGAAGATACTTTAAATATCTCAGTAACAGGCTTCATTCAAAACTAATCCCTAGTTGTTCCTACAAGGATGGAAAGAGGGTAAAATTCCCTGATCAGGGCTCTCTTCATGGCTTTCCCTTCTAAACCCTGACAGGGCACAGACGCCTTCAGAGATCAAGTTTTGCCTACCGATCATCAAGGCAGGAGCTGCTACAGCTCATTGAGTACTGGCCACGTGCCAGGCGGTGCACGTGAGCTCTGGAATAAGTTTCCCACCTGCCCTGCTCAGGCACTTTGGGCTCCTAACGAACATGCTCTATTTCTCCTTTCCCTTCATCTCGGTACATTCACACGGAGCAAGGAACAACAGACGGAGCTAGGTGTTCCAGGCAGAGAGACTGCACATACAAAATTATGGAGGTGTGAAAACACAAAGTTTATTCAGAGAACAAGTGTTTTAGCTTTGGGCACCAGGAGCAGAAGTTGCAGGTGCTAAAACTATCTGTCCTTCCTTCACTTCCTCTCTGGAGGGGACGAGGCAAAATTTGATCAGGAGGCAACAGAATGAATAAAGAGCCAAGGCAGGAGACCAAGCTAGGCTGGTGTATAGGACTTGACTGATGTGGGAAAGATTATGGTTTGACCATGGCCATATGATCTTCATATAGGCTCTGGTTGTCAGGACATTGAGAAATGACTGTACCTAACAAGTGACAAAGGCAGAATTGCGAAGATGTGAGGGTTGACTTCGGTAACCTCCTATCCCCATCTCTAACCCTCCCGCTACTCCCCAGAACTCTCCAGGGGGGTGCCTTAGAAGCCTCCAGGCAGGGGAGACAGGATAGCCTGTTGGGAAAGGTTAAGTCCATTTTCCCCACCTCTAAAGGGCTCCTTCTCCCCTTTGTCACTGCTACCATGAAACATGCCTTCAGGCAGTTTAGTGAATCTGAACATGAATCTAATTCTGAAACATTTTTATTCACTTTTGTGAGGGCATCAGAAAAATGGGCTGGAGAGGGATGGGGGGTTCCCAAGGCTGAGCACACTAAGAACAGGATAGAAGACAGCAACTGTGTGATTGTGTCACCTCTCAGTAACAAAAGGGGAGGTAGATGACAGGATCTAGAGTTTGTACTTTGGGGATCTGGGTATTTTTATACTGTCTGTATTTTGATACGCATTCCCTTTCTTCTCTTCTTCGCTATTTGGTGAAGTTCATTTAAAAAATGTCAACTAGGGGGCGCCTGGGTGGCTCAGTGGGTTAAGCCTCTGCCTTCTGCTCAGGTCATGATCTCAGAGTTCTAGGAGCAAGCTCGGCATCAGGCTCTCTGCTTGGCGGGGAGCCTGCTTCCTCCTCTCTCTCTCTGCCTGCCTCTCTGCCTCCTTGTGATCTCTGTCTGTCAAATAAATAAATAAAATCTTAAAAAAAAAAAAAAAAAAAAGAGTCAACTAGGGGCGTCCAGGTGGCTCAGTGGGCTAAAGCCTCTGCTTTCGGCTTGGTTCATGATCCCAGGGTCCTGGGATCCACCCCCACATCGGGCTCTCTGCTCAGCAGGAGGCCTGCTTCTCTTCCTGTCTCTCTGCCTGCCTCTCTGCCTGCTTGTGATCTCTGTCTGTCAAATAAATAAATAAAATCTTTAAAAAAAAATGTCAACTAACCTAAGTGGAACCTAAGAATTAGCAGTCTTTATTCACAGGCATAGCCCTGTGGACTGGGCAGGTATAGGGATGGGAAGGAAACTCCAGGTATACGAATCCAGAGGAACGATCCTTCCCCTCCAGGATGCTTTCTTTCCAGAATTCTCTTCCACTATAATAATATGGAGGGTTCTGGGTCTGGTTTTAATAATATTTGGTGACAGTTCCCCCTCACAATACTGCACTATAAGTAACCGCTAAAAGTTTGACCTTGTCAAAGTGGGAGGGGGATAGAAGTGTTATAGTTTGATGAGGATTTAATTCACTCTAATTGGTGGAAGGGAAAAGATTTCTGGTAGGAGATGTGGTTTTTGGTGCTCATCTCCCTAGTAGTTGCTCCTTTTCCTCCCTGGCACCATTTGTTACCTAATAAAGTCAGGTATGAAGCCACATCCTACCTACTAATATAAATACAATTGCACATTTCTTAAAATTCACTTCTTAAAAATAAGTAAATAAAAGAAAAGGTGTCATTAGTTTGAGAGAGGAGTGCAAGCTGGCCCATACAGTAAATATTTGAAATCACAGATCCAGAATATCTTAGTAAAAGGCTCTGTCCTTGTCTGTTGAGGTTATCAAAGTGCTAATACTCAACATTAAACATAATACCCTCTGGGCTATGACTGAGTTTGTTTTACACTTTTCAATCAAAAGACAACTTCCAAAGTTATTGATATTGACAGTATAATTTCTGACATGAAGGTTAAAACCAGTGCACCAGGGGCGCCTGGGTGGCTCAGTGGGTTAAGCCTCTGCCTTCAGCTCAGGTTATGATCTCAGCATCCTGGGATGGAGCCCCGCATCAGGCTTTGCTCAGTGGGGAGCCTGTTTCTCTCTCTGCCTGCCTCTGCCTACTTGTGATCTCTCTGTCATATGAATAAATAAAATCTTAAAAACAAAAACAAACAAAAACCAGTGCACCATGTCTCACCAAGAGTATCTTCAGCTCCAGTCCCTCTACCTCTCCTTTCCACCCCAACAAAAAAGGAGAAGCACCTGCTAGAGTTAGCTGAGAGCCACCCCATGTCCCATATACCTCTTCCACATCTAATCTGAAGCACAACATGGGAAAATAAGTAATGACTTCCTTTAGCACAAACTGCCCCACATGAATAACGAAACCAGAACTGTTCTCTATGGCCTTATAAAAGACAGGTCTCAAGTGTTTGTTTTTGTTGTTGTTGTTGTTTTTAATTTCTCATTTCCAAAAAGAAAAATGTTGCATAAACATAAAGCACTACAGACCTTGGGTTGAGGGCTGCAACCACAACATTTAAGAAATACTTGTCTCAGAGAAAAGCAAATACTGCATTATCTCACTCATACATGGAATCTGAAAAAAAGAAACCCCAAACCAAACCCACAGATAGAGGACAGACTGGTGGTGGCCAGAGGGTGTGGGTGGAGGAAATGGGTGAAGGTGGTCAAGAGACGCAAACCTCCAGTCAGAAGATAAGTTCTGGAAAAGTAATGTATACCATGGTAACTATAGTTAGTACTGTATTTTAGATTTGAAAATTACTAAGAGAGTCATCTTAAAAGTTCTCATCACAAGAAAAAGAACATAACTATGTGAGATTATGGGCATGAACTAAATTTATTGTGGTCATCGTTTGGCAATGTATACATTTATCAAATCATTATGTTGTACACCTAAAACAAACACAGTGTTAGATATCAATTATATCCTACTTAAAAAAAGAATACATCCCCAATACATGTTCAAAACCACCCCCAACCCCAAAAAAGAACTCTTGTCTCTACATTACCAATGGAGAACAAACCACCAACTTTGAAATAATTGGGGCATGGGAAACCTTTTGCATGGACCGAAGGCTTGACTTCTTACAGAAATGAGTCCCTCATACAGAATTTTTATTTATTGTTTCTGTAAGCTATGTGTACCCAGTTGCACTGTCACAACTATGAACTAGAGGCAGCTCTAACTTATAGTAGGACTAAGTGGTCCTGAAGCACTCACTTACATAGAAATTTTAATTTAAGAAAACTAAGAATGTGGAAAAGTTATGCTTATATAAATATTAAATATCACATTATGGACAGTAACTCAATGTTGCTTTAGTTAATAATCACATTTGGGGGGGCAGTTTTCAGCATTGCCATGTTTTAGGCACTATGCTAAGTATTTCTCATGCATGTCCCTTTCATTTGCACAATGACCCTATGAGGTGGGCACCATCCCCCTCGAGTTGATGAAGAAACAAGGTGCAGAGCAAATGAGTCACTTCCTGAAGTCACACCACTAATAATTAACCAGGTCTGACGAAGGTCCAGACTTTTCACCTACAGTACATAAACTAAACAGTCTGTAAAATCGGGCTCCAAAACAAGTTGTTTGTTTTGTTTTGTTTAAGATTTTATTTATTTATTTGACAGAGACACAAGCAGGGCGAGGAGAGGGAGAAACAGGCTCCCCTCTGAACAGAGAGTCCAATGCGGGGCTCGATCCTAGGACCCTGGGATCATGACCTGAGCCAAAGGCAGATGCTTAATGACTGAGCCACCTAGATGCCCCATTCTTATTTTTTAAAAGAACTGAAAACACTTTGAAACAAGTGTTGGAAAATGTCACCAGGATTTGGTAAGATTATGATCAAATGTTCACTGAGCTCCCACTAGGCACCCTGTATTGCTAGATTCTGGGATACAGAAATCAATAAGAAATAGTTCTCATTTCTCAAAAAATTCAGTGATGTTGGTGGGGGACACCGGTACAGTGACAGGCCATAATACATGACAGAAAGTCTAACAGGGAGATACAGGATATTACAGAAAGATGAGGAATGGTACTTAATCTAGCCAGTGCGTGGCAGGAAGTTTACTGGAGGAAGAATGGTGAAGAGTTGCCAGCCGAAGAGGGTGGGCTGCTCATCCCAGACAGAGAGCAGAGTCTGGCATGGACTAGAGGCAAGAAGTAGGGTAGTAGTATGGTAACAGGGGAGACTTGCAAAAAAGGTCCAGGTGGTTGAAGCATGGAGTGAGAGGCAAGGCACAGGTAAGGCTGGGGAGGCGGGCAAGGTCCAAATCATGAAGAATTTGAAATGAGTGAAGGGTTTTAAGCAGGGAAACAAGCTCAGAATTATCCTTTAGGGGCACCTGGGTGGCTCAGAGGGTTAAGCTTCTGCCTTCGGCTCACATTATCTCAGGGTCCTGGGATCAAGCTCCACATCAGGCTTTCTACTCCACAGGGAGCCTTCTTACCCCTCTCTCTCTTGCCTGCCTCTCTACCAACTTGTGATCTCTCTCTCTCTGTCAAATGAATAAGTAAAATCTTTAAAAGAAAAAGAAAAAAAAAGAATTATCCTTTAACTAAATTAAATCCCTCACAGGCTATGTGAAGTATGGGCTTAGAGTCACACAGCCCAAGGTTCAACTCCTGGCTCTACAGCTTATTAACTGTGAACTTTGACAAGATACAAAACCTTCTAAGGGGGCACCTGGGTGGCTCAGTTGGTTAAGCGTCTGCCTTCAGCTCAGGTCATGATCTCAGGGTCCTGAGCTCACTGGGGAGTCTGCTTCTCCTTCTCCCTCTCCTCACTGCTTGTGCTTGTGTTCTCTCTCTCAAATAAATAAAATCTTAAAAAAAAAAAAAATTTAAACCTCTAAGCTTTAGTCTTGTCACCAGTAAAATGGGGGCAGGGGGTAAATGAGGTAATGAATATAAAGCACTGGAACATAGTAAATGCTCCATAAAGGGGAGCTCTTATTATCGCTGATAATATTAAAAGACTAGAAGTTCAGGGAGACCCCCAAGGGAGCCTAGATGAGGTACACTGAGGCCCTAAATAGCGGTGAAAAAAACTGGGCAATCTCAAATAGATGCAGGAAAGAGAAATGATAAAATGTGATGTCCACCTGGCTACGGGAGTAAGGGTTCGAGGGGTGGAAGAGCGGTCAGTGAGCTCTAGGTCTAGGTTAGGTGATTAAAGGCCAGTGCCTGGTGGTGCCCCTGACAAAGAGAGTAAGGGAGGCAGAACAAGCCTAAGAATCTGACTCATATGGAGGAGGAAGTGTGTGTTTGGAAGTAGATTGCCAGCAGGTAAAGGGATGATCCGGAGTCTACGGTGCAGAGGAAGCTTGGAGTTGAGAAAAGGGGGTGTCACAAGTATCTCACAGCATGAGAAGAGAAGAGATCACCCACAGAGGGCATATTGAGTCAGAAGAGCAAAGAGTTAGGTCAGGCTCTCGGAAAACCCACAGTGAAGAGTCAAGGAGAGAAAGAAAAGCCCCCAAAGAAAGAAGAGAAACACAAAGTACAAGAAGAGCCAGAACAGCTCAGTGTAATGGAAACTGAAGGAGCAGGACCTAATGGAAGGAGTCATCAGTAGTGCCCACGTAGTCGAGAAGTTCAGTAAGTTCCAAACATCCTCAGAATTTAGCAGAAACTGTTGCTGATTTTAGAACAAAGGGCACTTTTACTAGGACAAGGAGATCCAACTGCTGGTCTAAGGTATTAACAGGAGTGAGGAAGTGGAAAGCGTCCACCACAAATCTGGTAAAAGGGAAAGAGAGGAATTAAGTAGTGGTAAGGGAGGAATGTAGGGTCAAAGATTAGGTTACAAATTATTTTTAGGATGGCATACCCTGGGCATTTTGTGAGAAGGAAAAGGTGGATGACAGAGAGTGATGATGCAGGAGAGAGCATCACTGACAGAGCAAGGTCCTTGAGGAATTAAAAAGGAATTTTTAAGTATCCACTATGTGTCCAGGCACCACGCTAGGTCCCGGGGACACTTGTCCACAAACTGTCAGAGCAGAGTATGGCATGAACACCAGTCTGGAGCGCATCCATCCAGAGGAGCTCAGAAGGGGGCCCATCTGACTGGGGCTTTCCTGAACCCAAGCTTGTGCCTGCTCACCTTTCTACTCTCATTGTCCAACCCCGGGCCTGGCACCAACCTGCCAGGCATTCGGTACTGTTCCAGATATGAATGAATACATAGACTGGTCAGAAACTTTATTTCTAGGGGCAGAAATTTTACAAAGAGGTATGAAAACACATTCTAAGAAAAAGAAAATTGGGGCACTAAAATATAATAAAATATGAATTAAAATGTAGCACACATGCTCAGAAAACATGCACCTACAGAAAGCTGAAGGTTAGGAGAATGGGGAGAATGGAGCACAAGGTTTAATCACATGGAAAAGGCCTGAAATGGTTCTAGGACTCTCTCTGGCCAAATGTACCCCCTAATTTGCAAGCTTATGCTTAAAATTTATTTAACCATCTAAGAAGGGACAAAACTGTTCATCTCAAAACTGCAGATAAAGGATTAAAAAGGAAACGTGTGTGAAATGATACATCAGCTAAAACCACTTTACTGGTTATGTGACACAGCCCAGGTTCCATAACCTCTGAGAAAGCAGACCGTGTGGCAGATGAGATCCCAAGCCCTTTTCAAATCTCTTGCTCAAAGGTTCTGAAGCAGTGCTTCTTAGCCTTTTGGGGATCACATACTCCTGTGGGAACCTAATGAAAACTATATATTCTACCCAGACACCCCTCACATAAGTATAGACACAAGCACACAAAATTCCACAAATCATGAGAAACCCCTGACTGTAGACCTTCTTCCTAGCAGGAAATAAGCCAAGGTCAGCTGTTTATAATGAAGATGCTTGTTCTTCCTTAAAATTAATGGAACCAGGTATCAGAGTGACGCTGCAAGACCTACAGGGGATAGCTTGCTACGTGTCCACCTATGTGTCCTTCTGAACCAAGCCTCCTCATCTCTAAACTCCACAGTGCCAAGCACTGTGCCCTGAATGTAGTAAGTACCCACTTAATTTGTGAATTAAGTTGAAACATGGTTCTGGAGTTTTCAGACACTTGGTGCTTCCTGAGGTCAACTGCAAATATCCCTTTCAGAGACAAGTCTAAACTCACAGAAACCACCATGGGCTTATTCTACAAAATCTGTCAAATTTCAGGAATTGATTTCTATTTGATTAGAAGGGTTTAGCCCACCCCGGACAAGGAAGCTGTACCTCAGTTCTGAAGCAGAATTTGATGACCCACCTCTTCCCCTCCCAAAGAAAACACACTTATTTGCTTTTTGTAGAAATTCCTAACATTTATATAACTATACTTTGATTTTTCCAATCCCTCTTACCTTCATTCAGCATTCATTTGGGAGATGGCAATATATGTAGTACTCCATTTTAAATGTAAGATAAGAGCACATAATATTTAAGTGATCACAGAGAGGGCTTTCCACATAGCCCAGAACCAGGACCCCAAGCCACATTTTAATGAATATGCTAGTGCTTCTATCATCCTTATAAAAAGGTGAGAGAGGCCTCTTTACATTGACAGAGTGAAACACCTGTGACATTTAATAAACTGCCGAATGATAACCCTAGTAGTACCTGTCATTTAAGAAACCAAAAACCATGCCAATGTAAATAATTTTATATACAATGATTAAATAGTTTTGTTTTTTTCAATATTCAGTCATAATCAAATTGACCTATAATTGACTTTTTAAAAAAGCAGAGCCTACTGTATATAGTAGGGGGAAAATTCCATACTTACCTACTGCACAATGTAAAATCTAGAGAAAAAAAGGTGGGGGGGGGAGAATTAGTAAAGATCAATAACAACATATAGTTCTTATAAACTTTTCAGTATTAGACTTGAAAAACACACATTTCATTTTTAAACTTGGTGATTTAACAAAATGTACATTCTTATTTATTTTTGTTTGTTCCTTTTTAGTTTGTGAATCTGTGGAAGATTTTCTAAGGAATAAATCTTACCCAGGAGTCTACCAGACGTCATGAATCTCTTTTACAATACATAAATTTGTAAGAGCAGTAGGTGTCCCTCTTCCATGTCCCATATTCTACAGAACAGAACGGTCACAGACTACGAAACACAGAGTCAGAAGAGCCTTTGTTGGCTCTTCTTACCTGGCAGGCCCTTCAATGCAGATATTCATTCAACCTACAAAGCTCACAGTGAGACTCCATCTTGTCTCACTTGGTGACCTCATTACAGGCATTTTCCCAGTCCAATATGTGACCCTAGATCTCTTCATGCTCCAGGCCCACACTGCAAACTGGGTTTGGACATCTCCATCTAGGTATACTAGCAACACCTCAAACATGGCATGCCTCTTCAAGAAACTCCCCTTTCCTTCCCTCATACCTGCTATGCTTTTTGATAATCAATCTCCCAGTCTCCCAAGTTCAACTGTTCTCTTGTTCCCTCACCTACAAGTCCTACTGTTTCTAAGTCCTACCAATACTTCTGGCATCAGTCTTCCCTGTTTTTATTTCCAGTGCCTTTTTATTTCCACTGCTATGTCCTATCCTTCTCAGTGGTCATCCAAGTGGCCAATTAGGTTATTGTAAATTGTCTTCTAATCCATCCTGTATATGGCATTGCTTTAACCCAGTGGTGGTTTCGGTAATGATGTAATCTAAGGAGCTGGGTTCGAGATGGTGGTGTAGCAAGACCTGAACTCACCTCCTCTGTGGATACAAATCTACAGCTAACTGTAGAATAATCCTTCCTAAAAGGGACCTGAAAGTTCAATGAATAGGAGCCTTCACAACAAAGAATAAAAAGATAACAGCAGAATGGGAAAGAGGGGCAGAAACACAGACTGGCTAGGGAATAAAACAAACCCAGCGATGGTGGGTCACAATTGGGAGGGGCATCAAAAGTATAGATTTTTCCCAGAGGATCAAAGGTACCTGAGTTCTATATCTGGCACCCAAATTCTAGATCCTGCACAGGAGAGACGAGCCCCCAAAACACTAGGCTCTGAAAATCAATAGGAATCACCTTTACAAGGCCTATAAAGCTGCAGGAAACAGAAAACCTGATCTTAAAGGGCCCATACACAGACTCACTCATCCCAGAAACCAGTGTAAAACATCAACTTGAAGAATACATAGAGCACAGATTAAGGAGAATCATTTGTTAACCTTAAAAGCATCTGCCTGAAAAGGAAGGAAACAGCAGGGACTCTCTCTGGAAACTGACACCAGTGGGAGCAATTTTTGCAATTCAAGTCTACCTTACTAATGTAGGTGGTGGTGGGCACCATTTTGGAATTCCTCTAAAATTCTAGTAACAGTGGGAATACCCTGCAGAGCACCCAGCCCACAGACAACCTGCAGCAGCTGCAGATACCTGCAGCCCAACCAAGTGTCAGAGTAGCCCACCAACCACAGCCCCAGGCCCTGGCACAGCAGGAGGGCACGCACCGCCCACAGAGGAGACACCTCTTGAGCACCTGGTTTTGGTGACTAAGAGACTGTATTTCTGGGCCAAATAGTACCATTGCCTCTATAAGGTCATTCATTCAAGACTGGGAGAGTTGGCTGACTTATCTCACCCAGAGAAACAAACACAAAGAGTTAGGCAAGATGAGGAGACAGAGTAATATATTCCAAAGAAAAGAACATAACAAAAATCTTAGAAAAAGAACCAAATGAATCACAGATAAGCAATCGGCCTGATTTAAAAAGTTCAAAGAAATTATCATATAAATGCTCAGTAAACTCAGTAGAAAACTGGTTGAACACAATGAGAACTTAAACAAAGATATAGAAAATTTACAAAAGTACCAAACAGAAATTTGAAAAATAAACTAGAAGGCTTCAAAAGCAGACTGGATGAAGTAGAATGCATCAGTGAGCTGGAAGACAAAGCAAGGGAATTTGCCCAGAAAGAAGAGCAAAATGAAACTAAAAAATTGAGATGAACCAAACACATAGAGGGGATGAAGAAGTTCAACCTTTAGGTTATAAAATAAATTAAGGATTCCGAACACCTACAAATCCAATAGGAGATCAAAGAGAAGAAGAGCGGCAATTCTAGAAACAGAAAATCAACCACATTTTGAAAGGTAGAAACGGTGGAGAAGTGAATCCAAAGTGATGGGAAGACAGACTGCAGGGGGAGGGGCCGGCTGCTGGCAAGCAGCTGAGCAACAGAGCACAAAATCAGAACTTTTAAAAGTCTGATTCACTGAGGGACATCGCTCCAGAGGCTAAGCTGGGGTGAAGCCCAGATGGGGACAGGGTGGTGTCAGGTCCCACGGAGTCACAGAAGGATCGGGGGTGTCTGAGTGTCCCAGAGCGCACAGGTATTAGAGCGGGGAAGCTGGCTACAGAGACACAGCCGAGGACTGAACGAACGCTCAACTTGGAGTTGAACCATAATCCGTGGCACAGTCAGACCACTGCTCTGTGAACAAGGACCCCACAAGATCTGGGGAATATAAATCAAAACCACAATGGGATACCACCTCACGCCAGTCAGAATGGCTAAAATTAACAAGTCAGGAAATGACAGATGCTGGCGAGGATGCGGAGAAAGGGGTACCCTCCTACACTGTTGGTGGGAATGCACGCTGGTGCAGCCACTCTGGAAAACAGCATGGAGGTTCCTCAGAAAGTTGAAAATAGAGCTACCCTACAACCCAGCAATTGCACTACTGGGTATTTACCCTAACGATACAAACGTAGTGATCCAAAGGGGCACAGGCACCCAAATGTTTATAGCAGCAATGTCCACAATAGCCAAACTATGGAAAGAACCTAGATGTCCATCAACAGATGAAGGGATAAAGAAGATGTGGTGTATATATACCATGGAATACTATGCAGCCATCAAAAGAAATGAAATCTTGCCATTTGCATCGATGTGGATGGAACTAGAGGGTATTATGCTGAGCGAAATAAGTCAATCAGAGAAAGACAATTATATGAGCTCCCTGATATGAAGAAACTGATAGGCAATGTGGGGGGTCTGGGGGGTAGGGAAGGAAAAAAATGAAACAAGATGGGATCGGGAGGGAGACAAACCATAAGAGACTCTTAATCCCCCAAAACAAACTGAGGGTTGCCGGTGGGGAGGGGGTAGGGAAAGGGTGGTTGGGTTATGGACATTGCGGAAGGTATGTGCTATGGTGAGTGCTATGAAGTGTGTAAACCTGGCACTTCACAGACCTGTACCCCTGGGGCTAATAATACATTATATGTGAATTAAAAAATAAAAAATTATATTAAAAAATAAATTAAGTCAAGGAGATGAAAAGTACAGCATAGGGAATATAGTCAATAATATTGTAATAATGTTGTATGGTATAATCTATGACTAAGCAGGCAAGATACACTGAAGATTCTCTTCAAAAATGGTGCTGGGAGGGATACCTGAGTGACTCAGTTGTTATGCATCTGCCTTTGGCTCAGGTCATGATCTCAGGGTCCTAGGATCAAGCCCCACATCAGGCTTCCCGCTCAGCGGGAAGCCTGCTTCTCCCTCTGCCACCCGCCCCCACCTGTATTTCCTATCTTGCTCTCTCTCTCTCTGTAAAATAAATAAATAAAATCTTTAAAAAAGTGGTGCTGGGAAAACCGGACAGCTACATACAAAAAATGAAACCAGACCACTTTCTAATACCATATACAAAAATAAACTCAAAATGGGTTAAAGACCTAAATGTGAAACCTGAAGCCATAAACTAGAAGAAAACACAGGCAGTAATCTCTTTGGCGTCAGTGGTAGAAACATTTTTCTAGATGTGTCTTCTTTGGCAAGGGAAATAAAAGCAAAATTAAAACTATTGGGAATACACCAAAATAGAAAACTTTCGTCCAGCAAAGGAAACCACCAATAAAAAAATAAAGTCAACTCACTCAATAGGAGAAAATATGTGCAAATGATGAATCCAATAAGGTTTTATATATATAAGATTAATACCCAAGATATATAAAGACCTTATATATCTTAACACCAAAAAACCAAAAATCCAATTAAAATATGGCTAGAGGACAGGAGTAAACATTTTTCCAGAGAAGACATACAGATGGCCAACAGACACATAAAAAGGTGTTCAACATCACTAAGTATCAGGGATATGCAAATGAAGACCTAGGAGATACCACCTCATACCTGTCAGAATGACTACAATCAAAAAGACAAAAAACAACAAGTGTTGCCAAGGATGTTGAGAAAAAAGAACCCTCTTATACTGTTGGTGGGAATGCAAGCTGATGCAGCCACTGTGGAACATAGTATGGAGGTTCCTCAAAAAGTTAAAAACAGAACCAGCATAGGATCCAGTAATTCCCCTGCTGGGTATTTACCCAAAGAATAAACACTAACTGGAGAACATATATACACCCACTGTGTTTACTGCAGCACTATATACAACAGCCAAGATATGGAAGCAACCTAAATGTCCACTGACCGATGAATGGATACAGAAGATATGTTACATATGCACAGTAGAATATTACCCAGCCACAAAAAAGAATGACATCTTGCCATTTGCAACATTGATGGATCCAGAGTATTACGCTAAGCAAAAAAAGTCAGTCAGAAAAGACAAATACCATGATTTTACTCATATGTGGAATTTAAGAAACAAAATAAAGAAAAAAAGGCAAAAACAAAAAAACAGACTCTTAACTATACAGAACAAACTGGTGGCTGCCAGAGGAGAGGGGATGGAGGGATGGGTATAACAAGTGAAGGAGATTAAGAGTACAATTATGAGCACTGACTATAATGAATAGAATTATTGAAGCATTATATTATACACCTAAAATTAACATAATACTGTACGTTATTAATACTTGAATAAAGCTACTTCACACATTTATTTTTTTAAAGATTTTATTTATTTATTTGACAGAAATCACAAGTAGGCAGAGGCAGGCAGAGAGAGAGGAGGAAGCAGGCTCCCTGCCAAGCAGAGAGCCTGATGCGGGGCTTGATCCCAGGACCCTGGGATCATGACCTGAGCTGAAGGCAGAGGCTTTAACCCACTGAGCCACTCAGGTGCCCCTACTTCACACATTTCAAGAATGAAAGAAAGAACTGAAGCCCAAAGGCATCTTCGTAGTTAGCCCAAAAAAAAAAAAAAAAAAAAAAGTTGTATGGAGACAGATGGTAACCAGACTCATTGAGGTGAGCACTGCATAATATACAGAATTGTTGAGTAACTGTGTTATTTACCAGAAATTAATATAACCCTGTATATCAAGTATATTTCAATAGTAAAAATTACAAGAAATTACAAGAAAAAAAGTGATGTAACTGATGAATGTTATGAAGCTTTGGAAGTTTTGGGCACAAAGGAATCAAGGTCAAGAAGAATAGCAAAGGGGCTCCAACAATTATGTAAGTGTGGTGTGACAACGGCCTGCACACTATATGAACTAAGAACACAGAAAAGAAAGAGTGCAGCTGAGAATCACTCAGATAAAGAACTGGTGGGGTGGTAATGGGAGTAGACAGTAGAACAGGGAAGAAACTCCCCAAACTCCAATCTGGGTCAGGTAATTACAATGCATTGGTTCCTGGGCAACTTAATCTCAAGGGCTAAGAAAATATCCGCAATTTTAAAAGGGGAGGGAGTTGATATAGTTGTTTATTTTGTCAAGTGTCCATTTTTAACTAAATACCAAATACTATCACAATCATTTATTTAAAAGATTTATTTATGTATTTGAGAGAGAGAGAAGAGAGAGGGTGAGGGAGGGAGAAGCAGAAGGAAAGGGAAAGAGAGAATCCCAAGCAGACACTCTGCTAAGCATGGAACCCAACAGGGGACTCGATCCCATGATCCTGAGATCATGACCTGAGCCAAAATCAAGAGTCAGATGCTTAACCAACTGAACCACCCAGGCACCCCCACTTCACTTTTTTTAAGGAACACAAGCTTAGGAATGATATAACCTGAAAACAAACAGTCTTTTGAAAAAAAAAAAAAAAGAAAGAAGATAAGAAATTAATTAGGATTCTAATTTTAGAAACAGTTCTGAAAATGTTCAAGGAAAAAAAAATTGGCAGATGTGTCTCTATGTTCTGGCACTTTATCTGGCTACTTCCAAAATATCTTGTAATAATTAACACTTTTCCCAGTTCACACAGCACCTTTACAAATGTGGTTTTTAAAAAAAGGAAAAAATTAAGAGAAGTGAAGATACCTTAGCAGACCCTTAAGACTACATCAAGTGGGATAACATTCATATCGTAGGGCTCTCAAAAGGAGGAGAGAGAGAGAAAGGGCAAGAAAAATTATTTGAAGAAGTAATGGCTGAAACTTCTCTAATCTGGGGAAGGAATTAAAATCCAAGTCCTGAAAGCCCAGAGTTTCAAATAAGATGAGCCCAAAGAGATCCACACCATGATACATTATAATTAAAATTCTAAGAGTTAAGGATTAAGAGAGAATCCTTTTTTTTCTTTTTTTAAAGATTTTATTTATTTATTTGACAGAGAGAGATTACAAGTAGGTAGAGAGGCAGGCAGAGAGAGAGAGGAGGAAGCAGGCTCCCCGCTGAGCAGAGAGCCCGATTCGGGACTCAATCCCAGGACCCTGAGATCATGACCTGAGCTGAAAGCAGCGGTTTAACCCACTGAGCCACCCAGGCGCCCAAGGATTAAGAGAGAATCCTAAAAGCAACAAGAGAAAAACAACTTGTTATGCTCAAGGGAAACTCTAGAAGGCTATATAGGCAGATTTTTCAGTAGCAACTTTACATGCCAGAAGACAGTGGCATGACATATACAAAGTGCTGAAAGGAAAAAACTTCCAACCCAAATTAAATTCCTTGTCCAGCAAAGTTATCATTCAGAACTTGAGGATTAAGAGCTTTCCCTATAAGCAAAAGCTAAAGGAATTCACCACCACTCTACCAGCCCTACAATAAATGTTAAAGGGACTTCTTTAAGCTAAGTAATAAGAAAACATAGGAAAGTAAAAATCTCATTGGAAAAGGTAACTATATAATAAAGGTAGTGACCAGTCACTTATAAAGCAAGCATGAAGGTTAAAAGATAAAAGTAGTAAATTTAGCTGTAATTACAATAATTAGTTAAGGGAAGCATAAAATAAAACGATATAAAAAAGAATCACCAAAAATAAAAAATGTGGGGGGTGGGAGTAAAAAGGCAAAGCTGTGACTTCCATTTAACATTAAGTTGATATCAAGTTAAAACACTGCTACTGGCATAAATATTTTTTGTGAACCTAACAGTAACCACAAGGAAAAAAACTTACAGTAAATACACAAAATAAAATGAGAAAGGAATTAGACATAACACTAAAGAAAACAAGCAAACCGCTAGGGAAGAGAAAAAGAAGGAGCAGAGAGGAACTACAAAAACAGCCAGAAAACAATTAACACAATGACAATAAGTATACGCCTATTAAAAATTACTTTAAATGTAAATGGACTACGTTCACCAATCAAAAGAGAGTGGCTGAATGAATTTTAAAAAATGAGACCTATTTATATGGTGCCTACAAGACTCAGAAGTAAAAACACACAGAGGGAAAGTGAAGGGTTAGAAAGATATTCCATACAAATAGAAATGAAAAGAAAGCTGGAGTAACTATACTACTATCAGAGAAGATAGACTTTAAAACAAAGATTATAAGAGGGGCATCTGTGTGGCTCAGATTGGTTAAGTGTCTGACTCTTGATCTCAGTTCAGGTCTTCACCTCAGGGTCAAGAGTTCAAGCCCTATGCTGGGCTCCACACTAGGCTTAGAGCCTACTTAAAAATAAATAAATAAATAAGTAAGTAAGTAAAATAAAGACAGGCATTATATAATGATTTAGGGGTCAACCCAGCAAGAAGATACTACATTTATAAATATATATGCCCCCAACACAGGAGCACCAAAATATATAAAGCAATTATTAACAGACCTAAAGGGAGAAATTGAAAGCAATACAATAGTAGGAGGCTTCAATACCTTACTTTCATCAACAGATAGATGATCCAGACAAAAAAATCAATAAGGAAACACTGGTCTTAATGACACATTAGACCTGATGGAGTTATTATTCTATATATATATAGAATATTCCACCCAAAAGTAGCAAAATACACATTCTTATCAATTGCACATGGAACATTCTTCAGGACAGATCACATGTTGGGCCATAAAACAATCTCAATAAATTAAAATTTTAATTTAGCTCATATTAAACTCATATTAAAGGTCATATTTTCTGACCACAATGGTACAAAACTACAAATTAATTACAAGAAAAAAACAGGAAAACCCACAAAAACATGGAAATTAAACAGCATGCTATTGAGTAATCAATGGTTCATTGAAGAAACCAAAGGAGAGATTAAAAAGAAAAAAATCTAGAGACATATGGGCACAAAAATCAGACATACCAAAATCTATGGGATGCAGCAAATGAGGTTCTGAAAGGGAAGTTCATAGCAATACATGCCTACCTCAAGAAACAAAAAAAATTCTCAAAAAAAAAAAAAAAATCTAACTTTGCACCTAAAGGAACTAGAAAAAGAACAAAAAAAAAAAAAAAAAAGAGCCCAAATGAGTAGAAAAGAGAAAAAAAAAAAAAAAAAAAAAGAGCCCAAATGAGTAGAAAGGAGAAAATAATAGAGATCAGAGTAGAAATAAATGAAATAGACATTTTTTTAAAAAAGGACTTATTCATTTGAGAGAGAAAGTGGGGAGAGGGGCAGAGGGACAAGCAGACTCCCCACTAAGCAGGGAGCCTGATGAGAGGAGGCTCGATCTCATGACCTGAGCCAAAGTCAGACACTTACTTAACCTACTGAGACACCCATGCATCCCTGAAATAGAGACTTAAAGCATGATAAAAAAAGATCAATGAAAGTAAGAGCTGGATCTCTGAAAACAGAAATTTAATAAACCCTTCAGTAAACCAACCAAGTAAAACAGAAGAGAGGATTCAAAGACGTAATATCAGAAATGAAAGAGAAATTACACCTGATACCACAGAAATAAAAGGATCATAACAGACTACTATGAACAATTACATGTCAACAAGCTTAACAACCTAGAAGAAATGAATAAATTCCTAGAAACATATAATCTTCTAAGAATGAATCATGAAAAACTAAAAATGTGAATAGATTGATTAACTAGTAAGGACACTGAAACAGTAATCAAATGCCTCCCAACAAACAAAAGTCCAGAACCAGATGGCTTCACTGGCAAATTCTACCAAACATTTAAAGATTTAATACCTATCCTTTTCAAACTCTTCAAAGGAAAGCTTCCAAGTGTTTCATAAGGCCAGCATCATCTATACCAAACTAGACAAGGACACCAAAAAAAAGAAATTATAGGCTAATATCCTCGATAAACATAGATGTAAAATCCTCAACAAGTTTAGCAAACTAAATTCAACAATACATTAAAAGGATCATATACCACAATCCAGTGGGATTTATTTCAGGGATGCAAGGATGGTTCTGCAAATCGATGTGATATACTACATCAATAGAATGAAAGATAAAAATCATATCATCATCTCAGTAGATGCAGAAGAAGCATTCAACAAAATTTGACATCCAGGGATGTCTAGGTGGCTCAGTCGGTTAAGCCGCTGCCTTCAGCTCAGGTCATGATCCCAGAGTCCTGGGATCCTGTCCCACATCGAGCTCCTTGTTCAGCAGGGAGCCTGCTTCCCTCTCTGACTCTGCCTGCCACTCTGCCTGCTTGCGCTCTCTCTCTGACAAATAAATAAATAAAATCTTAAAAAAAAAAAAATTCAACATCCATTTATGATAAAAACTCTCAACAAAGTAGGTACAAGAGGGAACATACCTCAACATAATAAAGGCTCTAAATGACAATTCTATAGCTAACATTATATTCAGCAGTGAAAAGCATTCAGGAAAAACACAAGAACACTCACCACACTTGCCACTTTTATTCAACATAGTATTGAAAATCCTAGCCATAACAACTAGGCAAGAGAAAGAAATGAAAGGCCTCCAAATTGGTAAGGAAGAAATAAAACTGTCACTACTTGCAGATGATATGATACTATATATAGAAAATCCTAAAGATTCCACCAAAAAAACTGTTAGAACTAATAAATGTATTCAGTAAAGTTGCATGATACAAAATCAATATAGAGAAATCTGTGGTGTTCTATACACCAATGATAAAACAACAGAAAGAGAAATTAAGAAAATAATCTCACTTATAAATGCATCAAAAAGAATAAAATACCAAAGAATAACCTAACCAAGAAGGTGAAGGACTTGTGAAGGACATTCATGAAAGAAATTTAAAAAGACACAAATAGTGAAAAGATATTCTGTGGTCATGGTTTAGAAAAATTAATATTGTTAAAAAGTCCATATTACCTAAAGCAATCTACAAATTCAATGTAATAGCTATCAAAAGTCTAGTGGCATACTTCATAGACCTAGAACAAATAACTTTAAAATATGTATGAAACAACAAAAGATCGTCAATAGCTAAAACAATTTTGAGAAAGAAGAACAGAGTTGGAGGTATCACACTGCTTGATTTCAAACTACACTACAAAGCTATGTAATCAAAATAGTATGGTATTGGTAAAAACAAAACAAAACAAAACAAAAAAACAGATACATAGATCAACGGAACAAAATTGAGAGCTTAGATATAAACCCATACTTACATAAACAATTAATCTATGATAAGGGAGCCAGGAACATAATATAGATAAAATACAGTCTCTTCAACAAATGGTGTTGTATAGCCACATGCAAAAGAACGAAACCATATACAAAAATTAACTCAAAATGGATTAAACACTTGAGTGTAACCTGAAACATAAAATTACCAGAAGGAAGAGGCAGTAAGGTCCTGACATCAGTCTTAGCAACATCTTTATGGAACTGACTTCAAAGGCAAGGGGAAAAAAAGCAAAAATGAGCAGATGGGACTACATCAAACTAAAAAACTTCTGTATAGCAAAGGAAACCACCACCAAAATGAAAAGGCAACCTACCAAATGGGAGAAGACATTTGCAAACTATACATATGGTTAAGGAGTAAAGACTTAATATCCAAAACATATAAAGAACTCTTACAATTCAGCAACAAAAAACCAAACAGCCCTATTTAAAAATGGGAAGAGGATCTGAACAGACACTTCCTCAAAGACCTATAGATGGCCAAGAAGCACATCACTAATCATCAAGGAATTATAAATCAAAACCACAATGAGGTATCACTTAATGTTAGAATGGCTGTTATTAAAAAAGACAAGAAATAACAAGTGTTGGCAAGGATGTGGAGAAAAGGGAACCCTAGTACACTGCTGGTGACATTGTAAATTAGTGTAGCCACCATGGAAAATAGTATGGAGACTCCTCAAAAAATTAATAATAAATCTATCATTTGACCCAGCTATTCCACTTCATATTTATCTGAAGACTACAAAAATACTAATTTGAAAAGATATACCCCCATGCTCACTGTAGTATTATTTACAACAGCCAAGATATGGAAACAACCTAAGTGTCCATTAACAGTGTTCATTAACAGCTGAATGAATAATAGTATATTTATAAAAAGGAATACTACTCAGCCATAAAAAAGAAGTGAGATCTTGCCATCTGCTACAACATGGATGGACTGTGCAGACATTATGCTCAACAAAATAAGTCATATGGATAAAGACAAATACCATATGATTTCACTCATATTTGGAATCTAAAAAATAGAACAAGTGAACAAAATGAAACAAAAGCAAATTTAAAGAGAACAGACTAGCAGTTACTGAAGTAGAAGGGAGTTATGGGGTGGGTGAAGAGGGGACAACAGTATGGTGATAGTTGGGAACTAGACTTGTGGTGATCACTCTGTAGTGTATACAGATAACCAATTATAAAGCCACATACTTGAAACTTATAGGATAATAAAAGAGTAATCTGAAGCCATCTACAATATTATTTAATGACCAAAGCTTTTCTGGATGACAAGAGTTATCAGCTATTGTAGTACATTTTAGAATTTACATTTCTGTATAAGTCATTCCATTGTCTGGTCCTAATAACAACCCTGGCAAATAGGCAGGGCAGATATCTTTACTTACAGATGAGAAAACCAAGGCTTAGAAAAGCTGCTTGAGTTCCCCAAGGTAGTAAGTGATGTTCAGAATCAGGCTTTCTTTCCACTCTACTGATTTTTTTTATCATTATCTCATTGTTCATTAGTTACAAGATATCTGCTGAAACCATCACTTGACAAGATTTGGTTCATCTAAAATATGCCTGATAAGACTATGTACTCAAACATTATTAATTCTCTAAATTTTGGGGGAAGGGTAAGTGAAAGAGGCTTAGATTAAAAAAATAAAGCTTCAAAGATTTGTTGATAACTGATTTAAGAAAAGAATTACTATACTGCAAATCTTATGTTTTTCAAAAGAAAATGCTGCTAAGAATCTCAACTGTGTGAATATTACAAGATAATCTGGACCTCCTGCTGTAAAGTTGAGGAAAATAAAAGATGTCTGTAGATTTAAATGAGGAACAAAAGACATGAATAAAGAGCATGCTGAGACAAGACAGATAATAGTACACAGAAAATCCATCCAAGTATGTGGTAAGATGCCCACCCAGGAGGCTGATTAGTAATAGGACATTACAGAAAAGGTGTAAGGTTGATCCTTACATAACAATGGTATGAGCTGCATGGGTCCACTTACACTCAGTTTTTTTTCAATAGATACATATTTCTTTTTTTAAGAAAATTTATTTATTTTAAAAAGACAGCAATGGGGGTGGGGCACAGGAGAGGGAGAGAGGGTCTTAAGCAGACTCCTTGCTGAGCAAGGAGCCCAATATGGGGCTCAATCTCATGACCCCAGAGATCATAACCTGAGCTGAAACCAAGAGCTAGATGCTTAACCAACTGCATGAGGCAGTTGCCCCAAATATGTATTTCATATTGTGATTAACAAGTAAGACAGAGGTTGCCAAATGACTGGAAGGGAAAGGTGGGGGAAAGCTGTGGAAAAGTCTGGGACAGGAACAAGGAACAAGCCTGTTCCTGGCATTCATCATACCACCTACCTCAGGGATACTCAGTTCATTGAGGTCTTCAACTGAGAGATGCAAAGGAACAGGCTCTGGGGAGGGATTCTTTACAAAGTGGCAGTGCCAGTCACTGGCCAGTGTTGTTCAAGGACCACAGAATGATAACCTGCCTCCCTGTAGTAAAAGTTCCAGGAGAGCTCTAGGGACAGGATAGCATCAAGCAGAAACCTAGCCTTTAGAGAGGAAAGCCGGGAGGGGTGCTGTCCGCAGTGCTGAAAATTCTCTGAGGCTAAGAACCAACACCCAAGGGGCGGCCTCTTGAAGCTTGCTAGCATTTCCCACAAACAGAAACTGTAATAGAACCATGCAAAGGGGGTCAGGGGAAGCGAGTGACCTAGCAAAAAGGTTTAAAGTTGCTCTGCCTTCACCAGTTCTTTGACTTCCCCTAAACTGTGCCTGCAATGTGGTTTCCTACACTCCTGGGAAGAGCACAGAGTAGGTGTCACTCTCGGAAACAGCTTTGCTAACTTTGGGTGAGGATGAGGTGATGTGTGGTGCCTCACTCTACTAGTGTATTGTACTGTACTATACAGTAACTGCATTTTTCTCTTCCTTATAATTTTCTTAATAAAATTTCCTTTTCTCTAGCTTTACTGTAAAAATGCAGCAAAGAATACATGTAACACACAAAATATGTGTTTATCAATTGTTCCTGTTATTGGTAAAGCTTCTAGTCAAGAGTAGGCTATCAGGACTTTTTAGGGACTAAAAAGTTATACATGGATTTTTGACTGCATGGGAGGTTGGTGCCCCAACCTCTGTGTTGTGTAAGGGTCAGTTGTATAATGTTTGAGGGCTATCATTTTTTTCTTTGTATGACAGAATAACAGGGCTCTGTTCTAGTAGACCCAATCCCCCCCTTTTAATGGTATACAGTTTATAATGCCTCTTCTATCCTGAAATGAAATTAATAGAGAATAGAATCTACCTACCCAAAAAGTTTTTAACAATACAATGTTCTGATATGTGAAGAAGAAATAGTAATTTATTTTTTTAAAAATATGTATTTCACTATACAAATGTTTGGAGACATAATAAAGTAGTCATATATGTGACAATTTATGAAAAATAAGTTTGGATTTAAAAATAAGAGTATCAGAAAGCACTCTGAAGCAGTATAGGACAATGAAAGAGCAGAGGTACAGACCAACACTAGAATGAAAAACAGTATTAAGATAGTAATGGACACAGGAAAGTAATCCTAACTGAACTCAGAATAATATGCCAAGGTAAATAACAGTCAAAGTAAAAAAAAATAATAATAATAAGCAAGTTCAATATCACCATGAATGAGCCTGGTCTTACTTATTTCTAACCATGGTGTCAAAATAATCCTTTATGCTACGTTCAGAACATAAGCAAGAAAAAGGGGATATTTATTGGACTCATGAGATAGGGAAGGAAGAAAGTATCACAGAAAGCTCATCTGCCCATATTCTGTTGAATGGTGCAACAAGGAAGAGACAGAGTAGATAAAAACAAGCCCATACTGCATGAGGCAATAAAGCAGTTGTGTAATAGACTGGTGACAGTTATTGGATAAAACGGAAGAGCTATGGTGATCCCCAAGAAGGCAGTAACAGGAAATATTATTCAAAGTTGTATTTTAAAAAATCCAAAAAGATCCCTATATTTCATGTACCTCCACTAACTTAATAATTGAAGTCTAAACAGCAATTTCAAATCACCTGTTACATAATTTCAGTGTGTTTCATCGCATTGGCAGTAAAAACACTATTGCACTGAAATTCCTTTCAACTAAATATGCAAGTTGGAAATGCTGCAATTCTTACAGAGTATAATGTGCAGAGTGAACAAATTACTCAATTATTTTGAGATGGTATCTTTATTTCACTTGGGCTCCCTCTTCATATCAACTGTGATTCTAAAAATGATTCCCCATGATTCCCGTCCCTTGGTTATCCAAACACTATTCTAGGTATGGCAGTGTAGGGATGTTACAAAAGTAATTAAAGTCCCAAATCAACTGACTTCAAGGTATGGAGATTATATGGGTAGATCTGATCCAACAAGGTGAGCCCTATAAAAGCAGAGCTGGTGGCAAAAACAGGAAGTGACCTCCAGCTGACAACTAGCAAGGAAGTGGGACCTCCCACCTTCAAGTATAAGACTTGGATTCTGTCAACAAGCTAAATGAGTATAGAAGCAGATTCTTCCCTAGAGCCCACAGGTAAGAGCCAGCTTGACTGATACATTAATTTCAGTCTTGTGAGGCCCTATGTGGATAACCGATAGAAGCCCAGTTTCTGAATTCCACAGCCTTGGGCTAATAAACTAATGTTATTTTAAAAACAAGCCAAGTTTATGATTTATTTATTAGGCAGCAACAGAACACAACATTAACAACTTCCTCTTAACTTAATAAGATTTTGGTTTAATTTCTCATGAAGATATTTTAATATCAATATGTACTACAAAACTATCAATTTGTATTTATAGGGTAGTTAGCTTGAGGGGGGGATACACAAAAGTCAGAGTAGATGCAGGACAAACTTTTACTGAGTTGGGACTCTCTCAGGTGCAGTGAGACATCTAGACACAGCAACTCTACTGTGGCAATAAAAGCACTCTCATAAAATGTTTAGCAAATCTCAAGAGGAAGGAATTGGAACCCAAGCAGCTCTGGAGACCTCAGTTGTACCTCATGAATTTAATATAACTGGGCTACAGTGGGCCCCAATCTCTTTCAACCCAAAATTCCAAATTCTTGAGAGAAAAATATCTGATCAGTACAGTATGGGTCCAGCCAGCTATGGCCTGAGAGGGAGTTAGGGAGTAGAAATGCCCTTGCTATCAGGAAAGACAAGTCTGGCTGTGGAACTGGGAGAACTTCCAGGGAGGACAAACTCTCCTGAACGGGGCAGCTCTAGACATGTCTACCACACTCATGTTATGGGAGTCCAGAACTAACCTGAGTTATGTTTACCAATACCTGGCTACTTTTAAAAATTCTCATACCATATGTATGTATGTATGGCTCCATTTTCTCTCAAAACATTGACTCTGCATTTTATTCTTTACGCTTATGGATTTTTTTGCTCCCTGTAATGAATATATAGCACTTACAATTAGAGAGAAACACCTTTCCCCACTCTACTGGCTTCTATGAAAAGAGTTTTCTCCCAAATAATTCTTTTTTCTGTTAATCACTTCATCTCAGGAAAGGATGAGTCATCTGAACAGTAAATTTGAGAAGAATAAATGGGGAGAGCTCAACTCAGCCCTACCCTGGGGTTTTCACAAAGAACTCCAAGGTCTCTATTTACTCCATGCCACCCTAGTCGCTGCTGCCTAGGGCAGGGTGGGTGGTGATCTAATTCTGGAGTTCAGTTAGCAAACCTATTTAGTTTGCACACAAACACACAGCTTCCAGCTAGGCCTTTATCACTATACGGTTGATTTTTAGGACTCCGATGCAATTCCTTTGAGTTATTTCTCAATGTTCAGACAAAAGCAAGAAAATGGGGGTTATTTGTTGGACTCCCTCAAAGACTCCAGTCCAAACTCATTTTTAAAATCCTTTTACATAGGGGCGCCTGGGTGGCTCAGCGGGTTAAGCCGCTGCCTTCGGCTCAGGTCATGAACTCGGAGTCCTGGGATCGAGCCCCACATCGGGCTCTCTGCTCAGCAGGGAGCCTGCTTCCTCCTCTCTCTGCCTGCCTCTCTGCCTGCTTGTGATCTCTCTCAAATAAATAAATAAAATCTTTAAAAAAAAAAAAAATCCTTTTACATGGGTGCCTGGGTGGCTCAGTTGGTTGGGCAACTGCCTTCAGCTCAGGTCATGATCCCAGAGTCCCAGGATCAAGTCCCATATCAGACTCCCAGCTCAGTGAGGACTCTGCTTCTCCCTCTAACCTTCTCCACTCTCATGCGCGCGTGCTCGCTCTCTCTCTCTCTCTCTCTCTCCGAAATAAATAAATAAATAAAATAAAATCTTAAAAAAAAAAAATCCTTTTACATCCATTTTTAAAGGAGAAAATAGGTGAAATTCCCTTAATTACCATTATTTTCTCTTTTTCATTTAATTTTACCTTTCTTGCTATATTCAGCTCTGTAATTCATTAATTCATTACCTGCTTTATTTTCATAATCTGATAGTAAAATGTTGAACCCTTACTGAACTTAAAGTTGGGAAAAAACCAGGGGCACCTGGGTGGCTCAGTTGGTTGGGTGTCTCTAGATTTAGTCTCAGGTCAAAATCTTGGGATGGTAGGATCGAGGCCTGCATTGGCTTTGCTGAGCACAGAGTCTGCTTGGGATTCTCTTTTTCTCTCCCTCTGCCCCTTACACAGCTTGCTCTCTAACTAAATAAAATCTTTTAAAACACACACACACACACACACACACACCCCTGGGAAAATCTTAAGGTAATCTAATCTGTGTATTCACTGCAGAGAGTTTAAGACCATGGGGCAAAACCAAGTCTCAGTACCCAGATTTCTTGTCTCCAGTGTTCTTTTACATATACTGTGACACTTAAGTACAATTCTAATTTTACTCCTGTAATATTTCTGCCAGCTTTTTTATGATAATCATTTACCCATCAACTAATTCCACCCACGTGTTTGCCATGTTCCTCCTGCATGACAGATTGTGAACTCTGACAGTTTCTCTTTGGCTCCTGCTGATAGCAACTTTATCTTAAGCTATAACTGGGCGGTCCTGCTTTTCTTGTATGCTTGGTCATGGCAGACTAGTTTGTGCTCCAGTAAACTTGTCTTTCATAGAAACAGGTTGCAGAATTTTGCTTTTATAAACTGTTAACCATCACTATAACTTTTTATTTTGGAAAAATTAATGAGTCTATTTGTATAAACATTAGAAATGACGCATTTATGCTCTACTCAGTCACCTTGTAGATTTACTGTTATTGCTCCTTTTTCTTCTTTTAACAGATGTAAAATCCTGTAGTTTATTTTTGTATGTTTGTTTTGTGTGTAGTTCACTTTAAATCACAAGGTAATCTATCTCAGCTGCCTTTAAAAAAAAAATTTTAATTTTGTTTTCCTCATTTTTATTTCCTATCATGTATTACATATTATATTTATTATATCTTCTTTTTATTTCAAGATTCACAGAAGTGATATATAGACACTCACTAAAATAGAGAGTAAAGAGGAGAACTTCTCTTTTATTCTCCCCCAAATACCACACCCCTCCGTGGGGATAAGTAGCAGTAGCAGTTTAATATATATCCTTCCACAACTCTTCCAGTATCTGCAACTTGCTTTTTTCCTAGGAATTTTTCCTAATCTAAAAACATCAACATATTTTAATAATTATTCTCATTATTTTCACCTTATGAACTATGAAATTAAACTCTGGATTGACTGAATTTACAGTGCCTTCCTTTGCTCACTCTCTTTCCCACTTCATTCTACTTGTGTAAGATCTGAATTATCTTATGAAATTCCAAATGGACACGCTGCAATCCGTATCAGGCTCTCAAGCCATGCTGCCCAGTGCAGTGGCCACTACCCACATGTCCCTATTGAAATATAAACTAAAAATAAATAAAACTTAGAACTCAGTTCCTTGGGGCATTTGGGTGGCTCAGTTGGTTAAGCATCCGAATCTTGAACTCACCCTAGGTCTTGATCTCAGGGTTGAGAGTAGAAGCTCCATGCTTCTACTTCACACACAAAAAAACAAAACAACTCAGTTTCTCAGTCCCACCAGCCCCATTTCAAGGACTCAACAGCCACTTGTGACTAGCAGCTCCTGTCTCAAACTGTACAGATTCAGAACGCTATCACTGCAGAATGTTCTACTATACAATGCTCATCTAAATGCTTGGTTAATTTTGCTTATTTACCTAGGAGTTAAATACCCTTTGATAAGGTTCTTTCAAGGTTTCATTACTTTTTGTAGGTATTTCAAAATGTCTCCATCTGCAGGAAATTGCAAGATTATCTAGACACCTAACGCTTTCTCCTAACTTCATGTGGATTTTTTTTATTCTTCAAAGTCTAAAGTCCTAGGCTGTCTTACTACTACATTTTAAGATCTCTTTTCTGCCAGAAATTGCTTATCTTTGGGGTGCCTGGGTGGTTCACTGGGTTAAGTCTCTGCCTTCAGCTCAGGTCATGAAAACATCAACATATTTTAATAATTATGGGATCCTGGGATCGAGCCCTGCATCAGGCTCTCTGCTCAGCAGGGAGTCTGCTTCCCTGCTCTCTCTCTACCTGCCTCTGCCTACTTGTGATCTCTGTCAAATAAATGAATAAAATCTTAAAAAAAAAAAGAAAAGAAAAGAAAAGAAATTGCTTATCTTTGAGTTTAGAAATTTAACAAATAGGTGCCCAAGAAGTGAAAGGATTTTTTTTTCCTTGAAAAACAGCTTCAGTGTGGAACTCCATATACTCTCAATAGCCATACTAAGTTGGTCCTTCATTTCAGAAAAGTTTTCTAGTATTTTTTCTGATTGTTTATGAGTTATATGTTCTAACCTTTTCTACTGCTGGTACCCTTACTTTTGGACAAGCCGTACAGCCAAAATCCATCTTCTAGATATGTTAGTTCTATTACATTATTATTAGTCTGTAGAATTTCATTACTTTCCCATATATTCATTTTTCTGTTGTTCAGATAGTCATTCACACATTAGCTAATCCACCAACACCATAGTATCTCTGAACCATTTGGCACTACATATTTTGTAATGTTCTTTTCTACATTTCAAATGGTGAACTCTGAACACTCCCAACAGCTGCTCTGTAATCTATTTAATTTTGGACTATAACTGGGAATTTTTACCTTTTCTTTTTCTTTATCACCTATTTATCTGAACTATGGCTTCCTTCCTGCCTTGTACTGATACCATCAATATTTTCATTTCATTAAAAAAAATTTCTGCCCACTCCTTTCTATAGCCATTAGCTGTCTTACCTGTTTGAATGCTGTCTCAATTTTCTTCTATTTGCTTAAGTTATCTAACAGTAAGGGCTGTGTGGGTGGGCTCTGTTTCTCCAGGCTCCCTCTTCCTTTCTAATGTTGTGACACTTATTAATTACACCAAGTTCTATTTTACCTCTGGTTTTCACACTGTTTCTGAAGGTGGCTTGTCTGAGGTTTGTTGTCCTTTCTGTTTGTGTTGGATATCCCCCTATGTTCTGCTACCTCTTAAAAAGCCTCTTTTAGAGGTCTGTTTTCTTAAAACAAGTCTTATACTAAAGGTAATCTAAAATGTTCATATAGCTTTTGTTTCAAAATTTCCTTTTTAAGACTATTATTACTGGGAAGTTAGCATGTTTTCACAAGGAAGGAAAATATTACAGAAGGTAGTCATGTCCCCAGTCAAGTACACAAAAGTAAACTTGACCAAGTTGTGCCTGAAGCATGTTATTGTATTAATAATGAACTTAACCTTTGTAGTATCTCTATACAAAAAAGTCATCTAGTATTTGAGGTAAACAGAAAGAAAAACTGGCAGGGAGACAAGATGGGAGCCCCCTCCTTAAGGACACTGCAAGTTCTTAACATTTTGTTGTATTTTAGAGAAATACTCAGAATCAGCTTCCTGAATATGTCATTACAGTGAAGAAAGTTGTGAGGTGAGGAAAAATGAGTCAGACCAGATTATAGTGATAGGGCTTGGAAAGTGGTAGTGGGGTAAAAAGATCCAACAAAAGCTGTCTACTCTCCCTGACTGCCTCTCCAGAACCAGTTCTGCCACTGCAGACCCACTTTCCTAGACCAACTCTAGGAAAAGATTGCAAAGAAGCCTGGGGTGTTTACCCCTTTCTTTTCATAGGTGAGGGGGTTCTAAACGATCGAAGATCTGGAAGAGGATGGGAAGGAAAGAGAATGCCTATGGTCCCATATGCATTCCCAGCTGGACATTGGTCAGTTACGTGGTATATATAGTGATGTACATATGTTGAAGATGATCTGTATCGGTCTTGACAATTAATGTCTTTGCTGAGCAGTCCTTAAACCACTGAATCACACTGCCACTCACTGAGGCTTCTCTAATCATAAGTATTTAAAGTGTCTTTGCTATAATTACAGTTTTATGCTAACTAAATCCAGATTCTCTCAGAAATAATTTTCTTTTTCTTTGAAGATTTATTTATTTTAGAGAGATAGCAAGCGAGTGGGGGTTGGAGGAGAGGCAGAATGAGAGGGAGAGGGAAGGAAAGAATCTCAAGTAGACTCCCCACTGAGCATAGAGTCTGATGTAGGGCTCAATCCCTGACCCTGAGATCATGATCTGAGCCAAGATCAAGAGTCGGACCTTCAACTGACTGAGCCACCCAGGTGCCCTCTCAGAAATAATTTTAAAATGTCATAATACATCATCAATCTACTAAATATTAATCCTTTTTTCTTTTAAAGATTTTAATTATTTGTCAGAGACAGAGAGAGAGAATGAAAGAGAGAGAGCACATGTAGCGAGAGCAGCCAGCAGAGGGAGAAGCAGACTCCCCACCAAGCAAGAAGCCTGATGTGGAACTGGATCTCAGAGCCCTAGGATCACAACTTGAGCTGAAGGCAGACGCTTATCCGGCTGAGCCACTTAGGCATCCCTACTAAATTATAATCTTTAACTCAACTCTAATAAAGCTAGAAAGATAATTTTTCCTTATCAGTAAATATCACAGATTTTAAAAAATGAAGAAAACTTATCCACAGCTGGAGATGAATTTTTTTTAAAAACTGAGTTGTAGGAGCACCTGGGTGGTTCATTAGGTTAAGTGTCTGTCTCCGGCTCAGGTCATGGTCCCAGCATCCTAGGATTGAGCCCCACAGTCAGGCTCCCTGCTCAGCAGGAAGCCTGCTTCTACCTCTCCCACTCCCCCTGCTTGTGTTCCCTCTCTCGCTATCTCTCTTTCTATGTCAAATAAATAAAATCTTAAAAAAAAAAAGAGTTGTAATTTAGATACCACTAAATTCACCCATTTGAAGTGTACAGTTCAGTGGTTTTTAGTATGTCTGCAAGGTTGTGCAATCATCACCACTAATTCCAGAATACTATCATTACCTTAAGAAGAAATCCTGTACCCATTAGCAGTCACTCCCCATTCTCTCCTCCCCACAGTTCCTGGCAACCACTAATCTACTTTCTGTCTCTATGGATTTGCCTCTCTGGACAGTAACATAAACAGAATCATATGGTGTGTAGTGCTTTGTATCTGGCTTCTTTCACATAGCACAATGTTTTCAAGAGTCAACCGTGTCATAACATGTATCAGTAATTCATTAACTTTATGGTATGGAAATTTGTTCATCCATGAATAATATTTTAAAAATCTATTTTTTGCTACCTATGTTAATTAGCTCTCAGGATTACCCAAGATTCAACTCAAGACACACCATATGTATTCACACATTCACCTCTTGGCTTACAAGATTATCAGTATATTTTATTTTCTGTCAATTTAGAAATCATTTTGTACATTATGGTGTTGGTTGTATTGTGTTTCAGTACTTTGATAAATACTTATTGGGCTTTCCAACTAGCACTGCTTTTTCTAGAAATTACCCCTTTCCTCCAACTTCTATATGGTGAATGTGATCTTGTTCCTGTCTACCAGGTCCAGGAATGAGACCCTGATTCAAGATAGACAAATTAGGCCTTTCACTGGGAAAGCGGAATTGGGTGTAGGATTCCACTTCCAACTAGCTGATCTCTTCATTGCAAGAGTAAATCTCAGGAGTTTTTGGCTACTATCATTTTTTGCCATGTAGACTAAGAAATCAAGAAAACCAGTGTGCAAGAAGAATCAGAGACAAAGAGAGAATAGCAGAGATAAGAGATGGAGCAGGAATCCCTGAGTTACTGGCAGGCTGCATCCCTATCCTTGGATTCCATGGGATAGCCTATAAACTTATCCTAAGTCCCCTTACCATTTAAGTTGGTTAAAGAGGTTTCAGTAAGCTCCAGCCAACAGCCCTAGTATAATCATCTACCCAATAAAATTTTAAGGTCTTTAGCAGTAAGGGCTCAACCTCCATAGCACACATTACAACAATTCAAATGCATACTTAATCAAATCATCACCTATGGAGTACCTTGCAAAATTATCTATAAAATGCACTCAAGACATTCTCCAATGAGTATGTAAAAAAAAATAGGATTGGTGTCTTTTCATAAAAATGCTATATTATTATATCACTGACTCAATATATCTTCGCACCCATTTTGCAAAACATTAATTTCTTCAGAAGTGAAATCATCTACTTTATTGTACTACTCCATCCCATTTGCTCTTGCCTGATATTTAAATCTTTTGAAAAGCATAGTGTTACATTTTCCTTAGAAAATTGGAAGCTTCTCACAAACAACAAGTAATCTCTATTTGCTTTTTAAGCAAACTCCCACAAAACCTACTAACAAATAATCTTCAGGGGCAGCTGGGTGGCTCAGTCTGTTGTGTCTGACTTTGGCTCTGGTCATGATCTCAGGGTCCTGGAATCAAGCTCCTACTTGGGCTCTGCACACAGCAGGGAGTCTGCTTGTCTCTCTCCCTGCCCCTTTCCCCCAGCTCATGTCCTCATGCTCTCTCTCAAATAAATAAAATATTTAAAAAAAATTCAGCGTACAGAAATACAAGTAAGTAACCTCATTTATAGTGGTGTGCATGTACAATGATGTGATGCGCATGCGCGCACACACACACGTGCACACACACACACAATATTACTCAGCCATAAAAAAGAAAGAGCTTGCCATCTGAAACCACATGGATGATTCTAGAGAGTATTATGCTAAGTGACATAAGTCAGAGAAAGACAAGTACCGCATGATTTCATTCATATGTGGGATTTAAGAAACCAAACAAAGAAAAAAAAAAAGACAATCAAAAAATACACTTTTATCTTTAGAGAACAAACCAGCAGTTACCAGAGGGAAGGTGGGTGGGGGATGGGTGAAATAAATGATGGGGATTAAGAGCATACTTGCCATGATAAGCACTAAGTACTATACAAAATTGTTGAATTATTATATTGTACACCTCAAACTAATACAACACCGTATGTTAATTATATTAGAATTATAATTTAAAATAAGGCAAAAAGATAAAAATCAAAGATATAGAATGTTGGGAAATTTAAAAAAAAAACCCAACAGACTCTTAAATACAAAAACAAACTGGTGGTGGCAGGAGATAAGTGAACAGATAGAGGAGATTAAGAGTAAACCTATCTCGATGAGCTCTGAGTAATGTATAGAACTGAATCATATTTCACACCTGAAACTATTAATACTGTATGTTAATTATTTTTCAGTTAAAAAAAGTACAACGATATCGAGCATACAGAGGTATAAATGAATGACCTCCCTGGAATCATTCTCTCCTTTTCTCCTCCGGCAAACAGGATATATTGTCAAACATGAATCATTCCCAGAAGGATAACTAATCTGTAATACAACGACACCGTGCACATGTAATTATTAGACGATAGAGGGTTCGGAGGCAAGAAACATTCCTTCACTGACAACTCAGGAGACACAGTTTCCTAAGTCTGCTCTCTTGCCCCAGGTTGAGGAGCCTGCTGCTGTAACTGAAATTGCAAACCTAATTCCCCGCTCTTCCTGGGAGTCCTCACTTCATTTTATGAAGTTCTTTTCCCAAAATCAAATCCAGGATTTGTCACCTAATTGGTTCTCAGTGGGGATAACAGAGATAAAACCAAAAATCCAAAATGTTTTCTTAAATCCCTGTTAAAAATTCTATAGGGATAAATGGGCTAATCCTTCAAAGTGCTAAGATTTGGTTCCTGAGTGGATTTTGTAAAACACATTAACGTCACTACCTTCTCTAAGACATACTGAAATTTAAAAAATTATACTTCCAATACTACAAAGGCTTACAGAGATAGAACCCCTTTAAATTACTCAAGAATTCCAATCGAGTACAACTGTGTACCGTGTCAAGCACTGGGGCAGTTTCTCATGGCCTTGGCCCCAAAGCTTCTCTGTAGCTGAAGAGAATTGTCTTGGCCAAAGCTCTGAGAGGCAAAATACTATTTACTTACTATTGGCCCCTTTCAAAAAAAAAAATTTTAAACTCTAAGTTTAACAAATGGCCCACACAAGGACTTGCTATAGTTCCCTGAGACTCAAACTGTTAGGAAGAGATTTTGGAAACCTACTTTAACCTAATTATTTCACAAATGAGAAGAAGGGGTAGACAAGAGATAAATGACTTGCTCAAATTCACAGAACTGATCAAACCAGCAGAATTAGAGTATGGGTCCTCGATTCACAGCTGGAAGCTCACTTCCCCCTACCATCTGTCTAAAATGTGTAAAATGGACAGTTTTGAAACCTCGGCTTTCTGAGAGAAAAACCAAAAACAGGGAAAACTACAACTTTCTGTTTCAAACAGGAAGCTGAGAGATTAAAGTGTTACATGTCAATTGCTGGAGGTAAAAGGTAATATCCATCCAAATGTTGTGATGGGTTTGCCCTGGAGGCTAAGGGAAATGAAACCAAACACCAGATTTTTGCTGCAACCTGAAGGTTTTTTGTTTTGTTCTTACCATTTTTTACCATTATGAACTATAGTAACTATTGATTCTGTGTGCCCAAAGCTACCCCAATCCTCCTTTTCCATGAACAAAGCCTATAGTCCCTTGACCAGAAGGATGGGCACATGTCCTAGACCTGGCTAATCAACAATTTCACGTCACAGGTCTAAGTAAGGCCATAAAGAACCCTTTCCTAGAACTGTGATACAGATGCGGAGAAAAATAACTCCTCCCGCTTTCCTATCATGTGGAGAAGGCAGTCTGCAGCAGGAGAGGTTAAGAGCAACATTCAAAGAGAAACAGACATAAACAGAGATGAGAGATGTAAAGAGTCTGGCAACGTCAAATCCTTGGGTCTCATTCCTGAATTGGTTCCTTTGAGTCAGTAAGTTAACTCTTTATCTTTATCAACTATAAAGCCAGTAAATTCCTTTTCCAGTTCAAAATACTCTGAATTGAATTTCTGTCACTTGCAACTCAAAGATGCTAACATATACTGACCCCAGGAGACAGAACTAGATATGCTACTCTTAAAACAGGGAAACTAATGAACGTTTATTTAAGAAAAACGTTTTGATGCATGTAGTCAGGCTCTACTATTTCTTGTACCTACCAAGTCTGACATCCTACACTCACCAGCTTCCCTGTTTCCATTATAACCTGGCTGCTGAAAGTATGTGACTTTGCTAACACTTTCCTAGGATTTCCCTAGAATTAAAAAAAAAAAAAAATCCTATTATATGCTTGTTTCATTTGATTTTCAAAAGAAGCTGAATGTAAGATATGTTCTAGGTAATATAGATTAAATGAGATTTTACCTCGTCTAGACTGTCAAAAAGATAATCTAGTCATCAACCTTATAGTATGCCATGTGGAAAGTTTTCAAATTTTTAACAATAGACACCAATGAGAATAACAAATCTCAGCACCTACCTCTAGTAAGGCTCCAGTTTGGAAGAATTTCAAAGGCTTTTCAATGGAATAATAAAGGCTATGATAGCTACCCTTAGCCAGGTATGCTCTGACAAGACCAACTGCTATAACCAGCCACCTATGAGAAAGAGGAAAAATAGCAATCAGGATATTTTTTTTAAAAAGTAGGTCAATAGGACTGGGGGTAATAGAAAGTTTGGTGACAACACATACTGTTAAAGGTGCCCTCAAGAATTAGTAACCCAGATTTATCGACTATGGCCCTCAAATGCCAAGATGTAATGCACAGAAATGTTGCACCACCAGCACCCAAGCAAGAGTGCTCAGCAAAAGCAGAGTGGCACCTCACCCATCTGGAGCTCAGCTTTTTGGCAAACTTGCCTGTTGAGAACAAGGCCAAAATGAAGAGAATAAGCTAAATTGGTCCTTGAGCAGCTAAATTAAGTGCCAGAAAGTCTAAGACAAGAGAAAAAAGCTGTTAAGGGAAAATTTTAAATGGCCTGTGCAGTCAAAGACTCTGTAATAATAATAGGGTGGAGGAAAGATGTTTTAAACTGTTTTCACAAGATTCTCACAGAAACATACCCATACCCTACTCTTTTAAAATTGCGAATGAGATAAGAATAAAAGGGGCGCCTGGGTGGCTCAGTCATTAAGTGTCTGCCTTTGGCTCAGGTCATGATGCCAGCGTCCCGGGATGGAGCCCCGCATTCGGTTCCCTGCTTGGCGGGAAGCCTGCATCTCCTTCTCCCACTCCCCCTGCTTGTGTTCCTGTTCTCACTCTCTCTCTCTGTCAAGTAAATAAATAAAATCTTTAAAAGCAAAAAAAGAAAAAAGGTAAAAATAAAAGGTTGGTTTAAAAAAAATTTTTTTTTCTTAGCTGAATTTCCCAAAATCAATTCAGTAAAAAAAAAGGGCCAGATAAATACAAAATACAAAACAGGGGAACACTTAAGCATATCACTGTGAATGTTACATTTCTGTTCTGTCCTTCTCAAAATGAATTTCTCCAGTCCTGTAATTTTAAGTACCATAGTGCAACTAATGGACCTTTATTATTAAGGTTTGTCTCCATAAAAGCAGTAACAGATTTACCTAAACAATGTACAATCCTAACTAGGCAATGGGTTACATGGTCTTTGTTATTTTCAGAAACTATCATACAAAGATATCAAATAAGAATTTGCAAAAGAAATGAAATCCTTAATGGTACTGTCCCAGGACTAGCAACCTACCAAAAAAAAAAAAAAAAAAAGACTACTTTCTCTCAAAATCCCAATTTCTTTTCTTGGCTTAAAACACCACTCCCCATCCTCCATCACTCAGGAATAAAGGCTTCTTTCCTTCTTCCCCAGTGTACCTTAAAATCTCTCTCCAGCCCAATGCTCTCCTTAATGGCCTTGCCTACAAAAATTTACATATAAATACAAATACTAACTCCTGAGAGGTTCTTTTAAAAATCACTCTCTGACCATTTATGCAATAAAGAAAACTTGCATCTGTATTATTTCTCCACTGGACTGGGAATCAAGGGAAATAGTTTTTAGATCTAGATCTATTACTAGCAAGTCAAGAAAGTCACAACCTCTCTGAACCTAGGTTTCAACACCAGCCAGTTCTAAAGAAGCAATCAAGTCTACAATGCTTCCTATATAACTGTGTGAAAAATGCAAGGTGCTGAAATGCTAATCTGACATTAGCATCTGTGTTAAAAAGGGCGTGTGTGTACAGATTTGCTTTCATCAGCATCTGGAGGAATCAGATGGGAGGGGGATCTGGGTGGAAGGGAAGGGTGAGAGGGAGTTTCACTGTATGCTCTTGGGTATATTTTTGAATTATGCACCTGCCAATGTAGTACCCATTTTTAAAATAAATAAAACTAGATGTTCACCCGAAAATTCTTTAAACTTGTCTGCATCTTTGAAAATTTTCTTAATAAAATGTTAGCGAAAAGCTTTTACAAATGCTGGCTGGCTCAGTCGGTACACCAAGCGACTACTGATCTCTGGGTTGTATGTTCGAGCCCCACACTGGGTGTAGAGATTACTTAAAAATAAAATATCAAAAAGAAAAACATAACAAATTGATCCTGTGATCTCCGCACCAAAACTAAGGGATCAAATAACTGGAGGAACCCTGGAGATCACCTAATCCAAACTCTTTAGTTTTACGGATGAAAAACTGAGGACAAGAAAAGCAAAGTGATTTATCCAAGGTCACACAGATAGCGTCAGAACTAGTACTAAAAACCTGCTGTGACATGGGATGGGCTAAAATGGAGAATCAAGAGGAGGTAAAACCTGTTTAAAGCGTCTATCTCCCTCCTCCCCAGTAACTCTGCCTTCCACCTTCCCTACCCCAATCCTCCTAAAAAGTCTCAGCTCAACTAAAGCACAGCTTTGCTCATGTCACTGGTCAAAAACTTTGAACGCTTTTCCATTACCTTTCGAATTAAAACTCAGTCTAGATTTTGAAAATAGCCGCCTAAATAAATGGTCACTCTGCAGCCACAGCTCCCTCTACTCCCCTTGGGGGAAACGGCTCGTATTCGTGACTTGCCGCCCGGGCTCTCCTCGGCGCTGCAGGATAGCCGGCACGCCGCAACCCGCCCTCCCCCCAGCCCAGACTGACCCCTGACCAGCCCACCCGTCCTGCCAAGGCCCTCGGGACCAGCGCCAGGGCGACTTTCTCCGTGTCCCCCTGAAGCCGGGGAACTCCAGCTCGGGCACACCCAGTGCCTGAGAACTTGCTCGGCCCCTCGCCCAGGGGGGGAGTCCCGGGCAGGCACCTGGTCCGATTCGGCTGCCCTCAATGCCCCGGAACCCGGCCCCTGACCCCCGCCGCCCCCGCTGCCCCGCGCGCTGGCCCGGCCGCTCCGCCGGCCGCAGAGCCCCCTCCCCGGCCCGGCTTACTCCCCGCCTCCCCGAGCCCCGGCCTCACCCGGCCGTCATCACCACATTGTAGATGACCAGATACGCCGTGGCCAGAGGCCCTGGGCCCTTCTTTTTCCGCGCACCGCCCGCTTCGCCGGCCCCGGCCCGGGCCCCCCCGCCCCCATTCCCCTTCGTCGCTGCAGTCGCCGCCGCTGCCGCCATGTCAAGCCACCCGAGCACGCTCTCCTTGCGCGAGCACAGCAGCCCGGACAAGGCACCGCGAGGGGGCGGAGGGACGAGGGAGAGGCGGGGTCGAGTCCGCGGGGCGGAGCCAGAGACAGCGCCCTCGGCGGCCGCCATCTTGAAAGAGGGCAAAGACACTCCTGACGCTCTCCGCCTTTCAGCTCGCTTCAAACGCCAGTGCCATGTTGGATCACGGTAATCACCGCCTCTTTGCGCTCGGGGTTATACTCTCTGGCGCCATCTTGGATTATGTCAGAGTCACCTCCGTCCGCAGTCCAGCAGTTCCTAACATCTGGATGCTTTGTCGTCCCTGTTTCTCCCTGTATAAACTCTGTCTCCATGATGGATCAAGAAAATGATGATTTCCTTCTCCCTTTTCATCTTCTTCCAGTGGGTGATCGAACAACCTACCATTTTGGGTCAGGGTAATTGACGCCGATAGCGCTTCCCATCAACCCCAGAGGCGGGGGAGGAATACGCTTTTTGGCGGGTTCTCTTTGCTCCTGCACCAGTAGCCAGGTTGAAGGTTCGGTTTTCGAAAGTTTCTTCCCTGGCTTTTAAATTTTAAGTTACTAGTACAGTGGAGAAGGTCAATGAGAAGTTGCCCCTTTTTTTGACTAAAGTCGTACGTGTGGTCTAGGTTCCAGTGTCATTTGGGAAGGTCTGGAAGGTTCAAGTGCATCTTCCAGCCTGAAGCCCTGTGGGATCACCTGTCGCCGAGGCGGGACGAGGACGAGGTATTTAGGTGGTCAGCTAAGGGTGAGGTGCCGAGTGGAGCAAGAAACTTCCCACCTACAGTGGTCCAAAACAGAAGTGTTGGCTTAAACGGAAAACCTGTCTGCTGAGGTAAACAGGGAAGGCTTATGGAAACTGCTTCAGCCAGCTGACCCCTCTTGCTCATTAAGTGCTTTGTTCTGGATTTTTTTTTCTTTAATTTGTAAAAGGCTCCTACAGCTAATTATCACACAGATATCTTAAATGAATTGCTGTATACATAGTGGTATAAAATATTTATCCATTCTAGCAAGTAGAGTTTCTGTGAGGTTGCACGGGGCGGGGGGGGGAGGGGTGGCGTTCTTTGCAGTAAATGAGAGACAGTCTTCTGTCTGTCCATATAGAGACCATATAGAGAGAGCTGGTGGAAAATAAATCTATATTAACTGGTGAAAGGTCTTATCAGTTAGGAAGTTATTGCAGTAAACCGAGCTATAGCGATAGTGGTTTAGGCCAGAGAGGTCATGATTGAGATGATGGAAACCTGATTGAATTCTGGACATATTTTAAAAGAGCTGGTAAGATTTGTGGATATATTATATGTGGAGTATGAGGTAAAGGAGACATTGTGAGCAACTTGGAAGAACCGAATTGAAGAAAGTATTTTGAAGGCAGAAATGGGGAGTTTTGCTTTTTTATGTGTCGAATTTGAAATTTACATTAGACATCCAAGTGGAGATGTTGAGTAATCAATTACATTTAGACCAGGTGCAGGCAAAACTGTTCCTTCTGTAGGTTCCAAGGGAGAATCCATCCATTCCTTACTTCCTCCAGCTTCTAGAAGTTGCTGGCATTCTTGGCTCACAAGTTACTTCAATTTGCCCTCTCTGAACTTCCACCTGCTTTCTTAAAACAACTTATCTTTGTGATTGCATTGGGCTCAACCAGATATTCTGGGATAATTTCCCCATAGCAAGAGCCTTAACTTCCATCACACCTGCCCAGTGCCTTTTGCCATATAAGTAATATTCTGAGGACTAGAATAGCGACCTATATGGGGGCCATTATACAGCCTACCACATTCCATTGCCCCCCCAAAAAGACAAGCAAACCCCAAAGACTTGAGAAAAATGATGTTATTTTTAAACCATTATTAGATTTGCAGGGAAAGTAAGGAATCTCCAAAGTGGGAACTGGAAGTGAGGAGAGGGCTTTTGTTGGTGATGGTTAAGAATAGTAAATTGAGGGCGCCTGGGTGGCTCAGTTGGTTGGACGACTGCCTTCGGCTCAGGTCATGATCCTGGAGTCCAGGGATTGAGTCCCACATCGGGCTCCCAGCTCCATGGGGAGTCTGCTTCTCCCTCTGACCTTCTCCTCGCTCATGTTCTCTCTCACTGTCTCTCTCTCAAATAAATAAATAATAGTAAATTGAAATTACAACAGTGATCAGTTAGCAAAAGCCAAAGCCAGGATTTCTCTGAGGGCAACTGCTATGACCAGGGCTAGGACTGAGAGACTAACCAAGAGAGATTTCTAGGGCCCCTTTTTATAAGGGTGCTAATCCCATTCCTAATCACACCCCGAAGGCCTCACCTCGAAGTACTAGGGTGTTGGGGATCAGGATTTCAATACGTATGTGAATTTTGGGGGGACACAAAAATACTTAGATTAAGGTGTTATTTGCCTTGGCAAAAGGGATTTTGCAGGTGTGATTAAATCAAGGTGTTTGGGGTATAGAGATTAGTTGGATTATCTGAGTGGGCTCAATGTAATCAAAAGAGGGAGGCAGAAAAAGAATCAGTCAGAAGGGGAAGTGACTATAGAAGAAAGGCAAAGAGAGATGCAATGTTTCTGGCTTTGAAGGTGGAGGCAAAGGACTTCCAGAACCAGGAAAATGTAAGGAAATGGATTATCTCTCTAGCAAGAAATGCAGCCTCAAATGTAAGGAAATGGATTATCTCTCTAGCAAGAAATGCAGCCTCGCTCGCCAACATCTGATTTTAGTCCAGTGAGACTCGTATCAGACTTCTGACCTACGGAATTGTAAAATAATACATTTGTATTGTTTTAAGCCACTAAGCTTTTGGAAATTTTAACAGCAGCAGCAATTGCAACCTAAATTGGAACCTAAATACAGCTAATACATCTCCATCACTATCAATCAAAAAGCATTCCTAGTGATAACGTGATGAAAGATTCTGTTCATCAGGAACACAGAACAATCATAAAAGTGTACAGAATTACATGACCTCTGGGCCAATGTTCCAGTTCTGTGTAGAGAATAATAAAACATTATTGGGTGACATTAAGGAAGACCTAAAGTAAGTGGAGGGATACTGAGTTTGTTACCAGAGAACCGGTTCTGAACTCAGTTTCAGCTACTTGCCACGTAAAAATCAACAATTGAGACAAGTGATGGTGGGAGAGGAAAGGTGACTTTACTCAGGAAGCCGACAGCCTGGGAAGATGTTGGCTTCAGGATTTCAAATCAGAATCAGATCTCAAATCAGAATCAAATCACTGTCCAGGTGTAGCTGCAGGGATTTAAAGTGGATGGCAGAAGAAAAGGGAGGGAGGCTATCTATAGGAGAAGCAGATGCCCAGGCAGTTAGTCCTATGTCAACATGACCCTAAACAGACTTACTGGCATCAGCAGCGCTGCATTAGAATGTAATCAGACCTTATCTTCTGGCAAAGTTTGGTCCTTCACTCCTTAAGGCCAGTGGTCTACAAAGCTCAAGGAAAGTAAGTTAGTTCTGCCAAAGACCAGGGACTTATTTAGGTCAGGAAGCAAGAAGTGCATAAGCTTGAAGCAAGTTAACCCTTAAAACTGGTTGGAGTGCTGTTACAAGTCATAAATTGAAAGACTCCATATGGTAAAGGTAACTGTTCTCCCTAAATTAATTTATAAATTACATTAGATCTCAAATCAGAATTTCCTCAGGTGGTTAGTGTTGTTTGTTCATTTTAGTTTTTTTTTTTTTGTGGAACTTGATAAGGAAATTAAAATTTTACAAAGAAGTGTAAACGTTTTGTCAAGATATTGGGGTGTGCGGTTGGGGCGCCTGGGTGGTTCAGTGGGTTAAAGCCTCTGCCTTCGGCTCAGGTGGTGATCCCAGGGTCCTGGGATCAAGCCCCACATCGGACTCTCTGCTCAGCAGGGATCCTGCTTCCCCCGCCCCTCTCTGCCTGCCTCTCTGCCTACTTGTGATCTCTGTCAAATAAATAAAAATCTTTTAAAAAGAAAAAAGATATTGGGAGAATTTGATCTATAATAGATCAAGAATTATTATAATTTATAGTAAATAGGACAGTATAGTAGTAGTATAGGAATGGCAAATAGGCTGATGGACCAGAATAGAGAGCCTAGGAACAGACCCAAACATATATAGTCACTTTGGGTATGACAGAGATGCTGTAGAGAAAAGACGGGCATTTCAATAAAAGCTACTAGAACAGTTGGATATCCATATGGGGAAAAAAAAATTCCCTTCCTCACAGCACACACAAAAATCATTTCTAGGCTTAAATATGAAAGACAACAATAAAAGTTTTTAGAAAGTAATATAAGAGAGTATCTTTATGATCTCAAAGGTAAAGAATTTTAAGAGAAGACATAGAAAGTACCAACTGTAAATGAAAAGACTGATACATTTGACTAGATTACAATAAACTTTTCATCAAAAGACAGCATAAAATTAGGAGGAAACCCCATAGAGTACAGAGTGGGAGAAGATACTTAACACACACATAATTAATAAAGGACTAGCCTTTACAACATAATGAAAACTCCTTCAAATCAATAAGGGATAATCACATTGAAAAAATGAGCAAAAGACTTGAATAGGGATTTTATCAAAGAAAAAATATGACCAGTAAACATATGCAAATAACCTCAACTTCACTGGTAATCAGGGAAATGAAAATTATAACTATAGTGAGATACTTTACAGTGAGATACATTTTAGCCTTCTTCCAGGGTGGGTGAAATGAAACAGTTTGAAAATACCAGTTCTTGGTGAGAACATCGTGCAGCAGAAACTCCTGAAGCCTGCTGGTGGTGTTGATGCATTCACTTCAGAAAATGGTTTGGCGTTATCTAGGAAAGTCAAACGTACACATAACCCATGATTGATATCCTACTGCCAAGTAGATGCCCTTGAATGCCCCTACAATACATATATCAGAATATTCAAAGCAGTTTTGTTTATTACAGCCCCACACTGAATACAGTACAACATCTTATATATAGTGGAATAAATAAATAAGCCATGAAATGTTACACTGGGTTAGCTTACAGCCATGCTCTACTTGACAACTTCGATGAATCCTATAAACATATAATTGAGTGAAAGAAGTAATGCACAAAGGAATGTATGTAGCCTGATTCATCTAAAGTTCAAAATCAGGCCAAATGAAACTACATTTTGGGGGTATATATACATAGGTAGGTGGAAAAACTATAAAGAAAAGCAAAGAAGGGATCACCACTAAAGTCACAGTAATGGATTCTTCTGGATTAGAGCTGGCCACCTGACATAGGGGCAATTGATTAGGAGGCAGCCCTCTCCCTCATCTTTTTATCTTCATAGAAAAGGTGACTTCTACACCAAAGGGGAATATACTAATCATTTCCAGGTTCCTATGTAATGGAGACCAGCTTAGGTTAGTTAGAGAGAAAAGGAATGCATTATTAAGGTCAGTGGGTAGCTCACAAAATTAATGGAAAAGTTAATGAATGAGGTTTGGAACATGGACAGGAAGCCAATGGAAATTAGGCAACCAAAAGAGAGACCAGATCAATACTCAGGAAGAATCTGGTTATTATCCAGCAGCTTCTGTCATTGGCCTGGGTACCTCTGGACATTGAATGCTTCCATTACTGGTTCTTCTACTACTCCTGAAAGATTCAAAACTGCCATTTGCTTCTCTGTGTTACTATGGGGTCAGGGTCTTAGGAGCATCTGATTAGAAGGTCACATACCCAAATTCTAGAGACTTTGTTGTTGGATTAGGAGCTATTAGCCTACACTTGAGCTTCTTTCTTGAAATTCCTTCCAAATAGTGTGTTAGAACTGCATGGTCAAAAATGAAAGACATCTATCAAAAGGAATATGATAAGTAAACACATATGGTCCCCACAGGAAGGAGGAAAAAGATATATGAGTGGTTAAGATTTGTGAAATTCACTGGGCTTTTTTTTTTCTGGGGGACAAGACATTATGCACAGTCATTGAATTGAAAGGCAGCCAGGCTTTTTCTTCCTTCTGGCTTGTAGTGTACCATTCTCTCTCTCTCTTTTTAAAAATTGTAATTCCAGTGTAGTTAACATAGAGTGTTATATTAGTTTCAGGTGTACAAAATAGAAATTCAACAATTCTATGCATTACTCAGTGCTCATCATGGTAAGTATATATAGTCTTAAAACCCATCACTTATTTCACCTGCCCCCGCTTTCCTCTTTGGGAACCATGAGTTTGTTCTCCATAGTTAAGAGTCTTTTTTTGGTTTATCACTTTTTCCCCCTACTTAGTTCCTTTATTTTGTTTCTTAAATTCCATATATGAGTGAAATCACATGGCAATTTTCCTCTGACTGACTTATTTTAGTTAGCTTCACCCATGTTCTAGCAAGTGGCAATATTTTGTTCTTTTTTATGGATGAATAATATTCCATTACCCCCACCCCCATCTTCTTTATCCATAGTAATGCTGCAGTACACATTGGGCTGCATATATTTTTTGAATTAGTGTTTTCATATTCTTGGGTAAATAGCCAGCAGTGGAATTACTGAATCATATAGTATTTCTATTTTTTATTTTTTTGAGGAACCTCCATTCTGTTTTCCACAGTGGTTGTACCAGTTTGTATTCCCACCAACAGTGCACAAGGGTTCGTTTCACATCCTTGCCAACATTTGTTTCTTCTGTTATTGATTTTGGCCATTCTGACAGATGTAAGGTGTTATCTCATTGTGGTTTTGATTTGCATTTCCCTGATGTTAGTGCTGTTGAGCATCTTTTCTTGTGTCTGTTGGCCATCTGTACGTCTTCTTTAGGAAAATGTCTCTACATGTCTTCTACCCATTTTTTAGATTTCTCTCTATGTGTGTAGAGCTGTAGATGTTTCTCTTATATTTTACATACTAACACTTTATCAGATATGTCATTTACAAATATCTTTTCCCATGAGTAAGTCATCTTTTAGTTGATTATTTCCTTTGCTGTGCAGAAGCTTTTAATTTTGATGTAGTCCCAGTAGTTTATTATTGCTTTTGTTTGCCCTGCCTCAGGAGACATATCTAGAAAAATCTTGCTAGGGCTGATAGAAAAATTACTGCCTATTCTCTCTTGTAAGGTTTTTATGGTTTCAGGTACTTAATTCATTTCGAATGTATTTTTGTGTTTGGTATAAGAAAGTGGTCCAGTCTCATTTTGCTAGAAGCTGTCCAGTTTTCCCACCACCATTTGTTGAAGAGACTTTTTCATATTGTCTATTCTTGCCCCCTTTGTCAAAGAGCAAGAGACCATAACACTGAGGGTTTATTTCTGGGGTTTTTATTCTGTTTCATTGAACTGTGTCTACTTTTGTGCCAGTACCGCACTGTTTTTATTATGACACATTTGTAACATAACTTGAAATCTGGAATCTTGGGGGGAGGGGGTTTAAGAATTTATTTATTTATTTGACAGAGATCACAAGTAGGCAGAGAGGCAGGCAGAGAGAGAGAGAGAGAGGGAAGCAGGCTCCCTGCTGAGCAGAGAACCCAGGCTCGATCCCAGGAGCCCAGGATCATGACAGAGCGGAAAGCAGAGGCTTTAACCCACTGAGCCATCCAGGCGCCCCTGGGTTTTTTGTTTGTTTTGTTTTGTTTTGAGATGCTTTGGCTCTCCAGGTTATTTTGTGGTTTTATACAAGTTTTAGGATGTTTTTTTAAAGTTCTTTGAAAAATGCTGTTGGTACTTTGATAGCGATTACTTTAAATCTGTAGATTGTTTTGGAAAGTGCAGCCATTTTAATAACATTTGTTCTACTAATCTATGCGCATGAAATGCCTTTCCATTTCTTTATGTCATCTTAAATTTCTTTCAGTAGTGTTTTATAGTTTTCAGAGTACAGGACTTTCACCTCCTTAGCTATGTTTGTTTCTAGGTATTTTCTTATTTTTGGTGTGGTTGTAATTGGGGTTGATTTCTTAATTTTGCTTTCTGTAGCTTCCTTATTAGTGTATAGAAATACAACAGCTTCTGTACTTTGATTTTGTATCCTGCAACCTTACTGAATTCATTTATCATTTCTAGCAGTTTTTTGGTGGAATCTTTAAAGATTTCTATATATAGTATATCAACTGCAAATAGTGCAAGTTTTACTTCTTCCCTACCAAATTGGGGCCTTTAATTTTTTTCTGTTGTCCGATTGATGTAGTTAAGACTTTTGGTATATGTTGAATAAAATTGTTGAGGATTTTTGCATCTTTGTTTATCAGAGATACTGGCCTGTAGTCTCTTTTTTGAAAGCATCTTAATCTGCTTTTCATATCAGGGCAAAGCAGGCCTCATAGAATGGATTTGAATGCTTTCCTTCCTCTTCGATTTTTTGGTATGGTTTGAGAAGAATTTTAAAATATTTTGTGCAATTCACCTGTGAAGCCATCTGGTCCTGGACTTTCATTTGTCTGGAGTTTTTTGATTATTGATTCAATTTCATTGCTGGTAATTCAGTTTTTGGAGGCTTCTCTGTTTCTAGGAATTTTTGCCTTTTTTTTTCTTTGGATGAGTCTGCTTAAAAGTTTACCAATTTTGTTATTTTTTCGAAGAATTGACTCCTGGTTTCATTGATCTCTTCTGTAGTTTCTATTTTGGTTATTTCTGCTCCAATCTTTATTATTTCCTTACTTCTGCTGGTTTTGGGTTTTGTTTGTTCTTTTTCTAGGTATGAGGTTAGGTTTTTATCTGGGATTTTTCTTGCTTCTTGAGGTAGACCTGTATTGCTATAAACTTCCCTCTTAGAACCACTTTTGCTGCATCCCAAAGATTTTAGACTATTGTGTTTTGATTTTAATTTGTCTCCATGTATATTTTTTATTTCCTCTTTTATTTCATGGTTGACCCATTCATTGTTTACTAGCATGACTTTAATTTCCATGCATTTGTAGACTTTCCAGATTTTTTTTTCTTAAGTTTGATTTCCAGTGTCATAGTGTTGTGATCAGAAAGGATGCATGATATGACTGCAGTCTTTTTGATTTTGTTAAGACTTGTTCTGTGGTCTAATATGTGATCTATTCTGGAAAATGTTACATGTGCACTTGTAAAGAGTGTTTTCTGCTCTTTTAGGACGGAGTGTTCTGAATATATCTTTTAAGTCCATCTGGTCCAGTGTGTCATTCAAAGACACTGTTTTCTTGCTGATTTTCTGTTTGGGTGATCTATCCACTGATGTAAGTGGGGGTGTTAAACTCCCCTCCTATTATATTACTACTAATTACTTCCTTTTTGTTATTAGCTGCTTTATGTATTTGGATGCTCCTATGTTGGGTGCCTAAATAGTTAAAATTGTTATATTTTCTTATTGGATTGTTCCCTTTGTGATTATATAATGTCTTTTTTTGTCTCTTGTTACAGTCTTTGTATTAAAAGTGTATTTTGTCTGATATAAGCATTGCTATCCCAGCTTTCTTTTCATTCCATTTGCATAATAAATGCCTTTCCATCCCTTCTCTTTCAATCCTCATGTGTCTTTAGGTTTCAAATGAGACTTTTGTAAGCAGAATATAAGTGGGTCTTGCTTTCTTAATCCATTTTGTCACCCTGTGTCTTTTGATTGGAACTTTTAGTCCATTTATATTCAAAGTAATTATTGATAGGTATGTACTTAATTGTCATTTGTTATTTGGTTTTTGGTTGTTTTGTGTTTTTCTCTGTATTTTTCTTCTCTTGCTCTCTTCTATCATGGCTTGCTGGCTTTCTTTAGTGATATTCTAAATATCACTAATTTCTTTATGTGATATTATAAATGATATTTCTTTAGTGATATTCTATTGGATTCCTTTCTCTTTTGTTTTTGTTTTGTTTGTTTACATATTGTTTGTCTTTGTTTATTGATTACCATTAGTTTGTTATGTAGCTTCTCATGTGTATAGCAGTCTATATTAAGCTGATGGTCATTTAAGTTTGAACCCATGCTAAAAGCACTAAATTTTTACTCCTCTCTCTTCCCTGTTTTAGGTATATTCTGTCATATTTTATCTCCTTTTATTTTGTGAATCCCTTGACTGGTTTTATAGGTATACTTAATTTTACTTCTTTTGTTCCCCCTACTTTTTTTTTTTTTTTTTTACTCTTTTTTACTCTTATTTCCACTCAGTAAATCCTATTTAACATTGCATATAAGGCTAGTTTAGTGGTCTTTTGTTTGTCTGGGAAACTCTTTATCTTGACTTCTATTCTGAGTGATGGCCTTGCTGGGTAGAGTATTCTTGGATGTGGGTTTTTTTTTTTTTCTTTCAGCTCTTTGAATATATCGTGTGACTCCCTTTTGGCCTGTGAGGTTTCTGCTGAAAAATTAGCTGATAACCTTGCGGGGTTTCCCTTGTATGTAACTGTTTTGTTTTGCTTTTAAAATTCTCTCTTTATCACTACTGTTTTGCTACTTTAATTATTGTGTGTTTTGGTGTGGACCTCTTTGGATTGATTTTGCTGGGGCCTCTCTGTATCTCCTGGATCTGGTTTCCTGTTTCCTTCCGCTAGATTCAGGAAGTTTTCAGCTATTATTTCTTCATAAAAACTTTCTTCCCTTGGTGGGAATGCAGGCTGGTGCAGCCACTCTGGAAAACAGCACAGAGGTTCCTCAGAAAGTTGAAAAGAGAGCTACCCTATGACCCAGCAATCACACTACTGGGTATTTATCCTAAAGATACAAAGGTAGTGATCTGAAGAGGCACATGCACCCAAATGTTTATAGCAGCAATGTCCACAATAGGCAAACTATGGAAAGAACCTAGATGTCCACCAACAGATGAATGGATAAAGAGGATGTGGTGTATATATACAATGGAATACTATGCAGCCATCAAAAGAAATGAAATCTTGCCATTTGTGTCGACATGGATGGAACTAGAGGGTATTATGCTGAGCAAAATAAGTCAATCAGAGAAAGACAATTATCATATGAGCTCCCTGATATGAGGAAGTTGAGAGGCAACGTGGCGGGGTTTGGGGGTTAGGGAAGGAAAAAATGACACAAGATGGGATCAGGAAGGAGACAAACCATAAGAGACTCTTAATCTCACAAAACAAACTGAGGGTTGCTGGGGGGACGGGGGTAGCGAGAGGGTGGTTGGGTTATGGACTTTGGGGAAAGTATGTGCTATGGTGAGTGCTGTGAAGTATGTAAACCTGGCAATTCACAAACCTGTACCCCTGGAGTTAATAATACATTCTATGTTAGTAAAAAATTAAAAATGAAAAAAAAATTTCTTCCCCCTCCCTATAATGCGAATGTTATTACACCTGGTGGTGTTACTTAGTTCCCTAAGTCTATTTCATTTATTATTATTTTTTTTTCTCTCTCTTGCTCAGCTTGATTGCTTTCCATTACTGTGTCCTCCAGATTCCTAATCTGTCCTGCTTCCTCTAGTCTAATATTTATTCCATCTAGTGTTTTTTAATTTCAATTAAATTAAATTTCATCTCTGATTGGGTCTTTACAGTCTCTCTTTGTTTAGGTTCTCAATGAGGTCCTCCACTCTTTTCTTAAGTCCAGTGAATATCTTTATGACCATTACCTTACAATCTCTATCACACATATTACTTATCTCCATTTTGTTTAGCTCTTTTGCCATGATTTTGTTCTCTTCTTTCATTTGGAACATATTCCTCTGTATCCTCTTTTTTTTTTTTCCAACTTTGTTTCTATGTGTTAGGAAAGTCAGCTATGTTTCCTGCATTCGAAAGTAGTGGCCTTATGAAGAAGAGGTCTTATAGTACCCTGCAGTACAATGTCCTGTGTTCAACAGAACCTGGAGCTTCAGGGGTGTCTCCTATGTATGTTATGTGCACCCTGCTTTTGTGGCTGAGCTACTTTGGCCTTCAGTCCCATCCTCAGTGATGTCTCTCTTTGCCTATTGTAGGCAGGATTTGGTCCCTGTGTTGTTAGTGGGCCAATACAGGGCTGCCTTGGGCTTGAATTGAATCAGATCATTTGTTGGCCAGAGATGTGGTAGCGATGTACTGCAGGGTGCCTTCTCTTTATTGTTTCTTGAGAAGCTTTCTTTGGTGGGCAGGGCCTGTAATCAGACCAGATGTCTTCCTTCAGCTCACTGTTGGGGCTACAGTCAGACTTTTCTGTGTGGTTATCTGCCCCTATCCCTGGGGCAGGAGTCACTTTGGAGTGGTGCTAGCCCCTATCAGAGCTGCTTGCATAATGCTGGGCTTGTGGCACTGTTTTTGATGGGCTCCAGCCAAGGGCATATTGCAAGGGGCAGGTCTGCATGAGAATGCCAGGGCTGTGTGTCTGTGCAGCGTTAACAAGGTTTGTTGGATCTCTTGTGGGAGAAGTCCTGGAGCTGAGCCTGGCTATAGGGGGACCTGTCCACAGAGAATATGGGAGAAGGGCCACTGTTAGCCAGTTAGGTGGAGAGCCAGTTAGGTGGAGAGCCAGTTAGGTGGAGAGCGTTGGTTCCTGAAGGTTTCTGTGTCTAGGCTGGGAGTTGATGGGCGGCGGCGGGGGGTGGCGGGGGGAATGGCACCCACCAGCTATTTTGTTCCTGGAGAAGTCTCCTAAGGATCCCTGCCCCTCCACCATGTGCTCTGAGATTATTAATTAAGTCTCCTCCCCATACACCCCAGGCATCTTTCAAACTGCTCTTTCTCTGCTCTATCTCCTTTGGGCTGTTTGTTATGCTATCTCATTAAAAATGAGGACTCAGTTTCCTATAGCCCTCCAGGGTTTCCCAAAGCCCAGCCTGCTGATTTTTATAGTTCTAAGTGTTAAAAGCTGATTGTAAGAACTTGCAAAATTAGCCCCCTCTGATTTTCAAAGCCAAAGGTTATGGGGAGTTGTCTTCCCTGTGCAGTTTCTCCATGCCTGGGTTCTTGGTGTGAGGGTCTGTTTCTTTCCCCTCTCCAGTTGGTGGCATACTTCCCTTCCACGGATACTGCCAAGGGTTATTTAGCTCCTGACCATGTCTTCATCCTTCCTACCCTCTTCAGTGTGAACTTTTCCCTACATTTAGTTGTGGAGAGTCAGTTCTGTCAGTCTTTGGGTAATTTTCTGGGTTATTTACACTGATCTTGGTGTTACCTAGTTGTATCCATGGGACAAGGTAAGCCAGAATTTTCCTACTCCATCATCTTACCTAGATGTCTTAATTTTTTAAAAATATTAATAGCATCCTGTCTTTGTGCCTTGGATATAATGTTTTCTTCTATTTCTTTGATGATATTAATTAACACATTTTTCTCTTCCTGTATAGTCTTTTTTTTTTTTTAAGTCCTTTTTAATGTTTGTTGTCCTCTGTCTTTTGTGTTAGAGACTTGCCTCAAATGGTTGCTGGTATTTAGTTGTTTGTCTGTATTTAAGAGTGAGGTACTAAAAACAAGTTTGTGTCTCGGTGGGGACTGTTTATTGTGGGCCTTTCTGTAAAGTGCTTAGTCACTAAAATGACCTGAGAATAAACAGACAAGTCCATGATATGCAGAATTCAGTAGGATATAGTTTTAATATCTGTAGCAATGTGGCCCTACCAGAAAGAAAGCATTTTGGGATTCTACCAAATCAAGAAAGGTTTCAATACCATGAAGACTCATAAGGATTAAAAAAAAACTGACTTTGAGTATCCATATAGGTAGATGGGAAAGATTTAGATATCTAAGGAAAAGTAAAGAATGTGAACCAGTGGAGTCATGAAAGAAGTAAGATACACTCTTTCAGGTGGTACAGACTTTCAGGAATAAAGGAACATTTAGGACTTAAGCCCAAGAACTGGATTTTAGAGTTGGAAACATAGTGACTATAGAAAGGGACTTAACTTGATCATCAGAGTCACAAGAAATATCACCAGGGTGTCTTAGAGTTCCAGGTCTTATGCCCCATTGAAGTCTAGTTAAAAAGTGCACTCAGTCGAGAGGCAGGACAGGGGTTTGGGGAGTAAGGAAGGAAAAAATGAAACAAGATGGGATTGGGAGGGAGACAAACCATAAGAGACTCTTAATCTCACAAAACAAACTGAGGTTTGCTGGATGGTGGAGAGATAAGGATAGAGTGGTTGGGTTATGGATATTGGGGAAGGTATGTGATATGGTGAGTGCTGTGAAATGTGTAAGCCTAACGATTCACGGATCTGTACCCCTGAGGCAAGTAATACATTATATGTTAATAAAAATAATTAATTAAAAAAATGAAAATAGCATATTGTGAATTAAAAAAAAATAGTCAACTGAGAAGGTAGTGTTTCCCTCAGCTCGGCTTTGTTCAGGGCTGTAAGCCTGGTTCAATATCCACAAATCAGTCAATGTAATACACCATATCAATAAAATGCAGGGTAAAATTCATGATCATTTCAATGGATGCAGAAAAAAACATTTAATGAACTTCAACATCCCTTTATGATGATAACTCAAAGAAGTGGGTATAGGAGAAGTTACCTCAATATAATAAAGCCAAATATGACAAGCCACAGCTAAAATCATTCTCAACAGTGAAAAGCTGAAAGCTTTTTCTGTAAGATTGAGAACAAGACAAGGATGCCCACTCTCTCCATTTGTATTCATCATAGTTTTGAACGTTCTTGTCAGAGCAGTTAGGCACGAAAAAGAAATAAAAGTCAATAAATGGTGTCGGGAAAATTGGACAGCCACAGACAAAGAATGAAATTAGACCACTGTCTCCTGAAACCATAAAACTAGAAGAAAACATAGGCTGTAAACTCCTTGACATAGGTATTACCAAAACAATAATTTTGAATCCAACACCAAAACAAAAGCAAAAAATAAATAAATGGGTTTACATTACACTAAAGACCTTCTGCACAACCAAGGAAAGTATCAATTAAATAAAAAGGCAATCTACTAAATGAGAGAAAATATTTGCCAATCATATATCTGGTAGGGGGTTAATATCCAAAAAATATAAAGAACTCATGTAACTCAATAGCAAAAACCCAAATGATCTGATTAGAAAATGGGCAGAAAATCTAAATAGACATTTTTCCAAAAAAGACATACAGATAGCCAATAAGTACATGAAAAGATGCTCAACATCATGAATCATCAGGTAAATGCAAAGCAAAACCATGGTGAGATTTCACTTCATAACTGTTAGAATAGCTGTTATCAAAAAGAAAAGACGTATATGTTGGGAAGGGTGTGGAGAAAAGGGAACGCTTGTGTACTACTGGTGGAATGGAAACAGGTATAGCCAGTTTGGAAGAGTTTTTTGAGATTCCTCAAAAAATTTAAATTATATGATCTAGCAATTCCAATTCTCGGTATTAAATCTGAAGAAAATAAAAACACTAACTTGAAAAGATCTATGCACTCTATGTTCATTGCAATACTGTTTATGATAGCCAAGCTGTGAAAACAACCTAAGTGTCCATTGATGGATGAATGGATGAAGAAATTATCTTATAGTTAAATAACAGAATATTATCCAGTCATAAAAATGCATGAATTCTTGCTATTTGCAACAAACGGACCACAAAGGCATTATGCTAAGTAAAATAAGTCAGATGGAGAAAGGCAAATACTGTATGATTTCTCTTATATGTGGAATCTTGAAGAAGAAGAAAAAAACCCTCATAGATAAGGAGAACAGATTGGTTGTTGCCAGAGGTGAGGGTGGGGAATGGGGGAAATGGGTGAAGGAGGTCAAAGGTTAAAAAAAAAGTGAGTATTGGGGCACCTGGGTGGCTCAGTGGGTTAAGCCGCGGCCTTCGGCTCAGGTCATGATCTCAGGGTCCTGGGATCGAGTCCCACATCGGGCTCTCTGCTGAGCAGGGAGCCTGCTTCCTTCTCTCACTCTCTATCTGCCTGCCTCTCTGCCTACTTGTGATCTCTGTCTGTCAAATAAATAAAAAAAAAAATAAAAAATAAAAAAGTGAGTATTACATCTTGGTAAATTTATAAATCTACCAAATCAGATCTGGAAACTGATCTGATTAAGGAAGTTTAAGGAAGTTTAAGGAAGAACTAGGTTTTAAAATTTGCCACATGAATGGGTCAAATATTAATAAAAAAACAAAAAATAACAACCCAGAATGGGGTGCCTGGTTGGTTCAGTGGGTGGAGCATGCAACTCTTGATCTTGGGTCCAAGAGTTCAGGTCCCACACTAGTCATAGAGCTTACTTAAGAAACAAAAACAAAAAACCCAAAATGGTTTCCAAGTAATCTTTTTTGTGCACAAAAATCACCCTGAGTCATTAAATACCAACACTGATAATCTGATGAAAATTGAACTGTTTTATTGAGAAATTCCTGCATGACAGCGTGTGTGGGTCATTTCCCCAAGCTATCCAATTTTTCAAGAAAAATGCTCCAACCTCTCCCTTGTGCAGGAGCACCCCGCAGCAGGGCTGACTTCATAGGTGCACACTTGTGTAGTCACACAGGGCCCTGCACTTAAAGGAACTCGTGCTTGTTTTAATGCCCTGCTGTCACTGTCTTGAAATTCTTAATACTTCTTTTTCCCCCCAAACAAAGGCCTCGCATTTTCATTTTGCACTGGGCCCTCCAGATGATGTAGCTGGTCCTGCCTGGCAGCCACACAGGGGAGAGGACTGGAGCTCTGGGGTTCAGTGTGTAGCTTTTCCTTGAGCCTTGTGTTTTCCGAGCTGCTTCACTCCCATCTCAGTTGGACCTGTTGTCCACCATTCCGTGGCCTCTCTAGTCTAAGTTCAGAAGATCCCCTTTTCTGCCAGAGTTGGGAAAGGGACTGTCAGAAGGCCATATGGACTAGAGGAGATAGGAGAAAGTCGGTCTAATCCCTCTACTTTTGCCTAGTTCTGTGGTAGGACTCAGCTTGCTCTTCGAGGCTTTCTCTCCTGCATCCACTTGCAGAGCAGAAAAAAGGACAAAATTAATTACCAGTTAGTCTATCCCCCAATTTTGTCAACACTCAAATCTACCATATCACCTCTCTCATTTTTTGTCCATGTAGGTTCATGCCATTGTCCTTTTACTTTCATTTCAGTGAGGTTTTGGGAGACAGGAAATAAATGCCAAGTGTTCAATCTGCCATTAGCCACTAGTCTTCATTCAGTTTCCATAGAAACAACTGTTTTTCCCTTTATCAACCAATTTTTATTGGCTTATATAATAATTAAATTATGTTATTACAGTTACAACTGGAATAAATAAGTTTAAGAACAAACTCAGTTGACTACACTCAGAAGTATGTGGGCATCAGTTAATTTATTTTACAAAGGAGTGAAAATTGCGGTTAAGTTGGGCAAGTTGGATTAAATGAAAGTTAGTTAACTGAGCTGCTTCTTCTTTTTTTTTTAATAATTTCTTTTCAGCAAAACAGAATTCATTGTATTTGCACCACACCCAGTGCTCCATGCAATGCATGTTCTCCATAATACACACCACCTGGCTCCCCCAACCTCCCACCCCCCACCCCTTCATAACCCTCAGGTTGTTTTTCAGAGTCCATAGTCTCTTATGGTTCATCTCCCCCTCCAATTTCCCTCAACTCCCTTCTCCTCTCCATCTCCCCATGTCCTCCATGTTATTTGTTATGCTCTGCAAATAAGTGAAACCATATGATAATTGACTCTGCTTGACTTATTTCGCTCAGCATAATCTCTTCCAGTCCCGTCCATGTTGATACAAAATTTGCGTATTCATCCTTTCTGATGGAGGCATAATACTCCATAGTGTATATGGACCACGTCTTCCTTACCCATTTGTCTGTTGAAGGGCATCTTGGCTCTTTCCACAGATTGGCGACCGTGGCCATTGCTGCTATAAACACTGGGGTACAGATGGCCCTTCTTTTCACTACATCTGTATCTTTGGGGTAAATACCCAGGAGTGCAATTACAGGGTTATAGGGAAACTCTATTTTTAATTTCTTAAGGAATCTCCCCACTGTTCTCCAAAGTGGCTGCACCAACTTGCATTCCCACCAACAGTGTAAGAGGGTTCCCCTTTCTCCACATCCTCTTCAACACACGTTGTTTCCTATCTTGCTAATTCTGGCCATTCTCAATGTGGTTTTAATTTGAATCTCCCTGATGGCTAGTGATGATGAACATTTTTTCATGTGTATGATAGCCATTTGTATGTCTTCATTGGAGAAGTGTCTGTTCATATCTTCTGCCCATTTTTTGGATATGATTATCTATTTTGTGTGTGTTGAGTTTGAGAAGTTCTTTATAGATCCTGGATATCAACCTTTTGTCTGTACTGTCATTTGCAAATATCTTCTCCCATTCCGTGGGTTGCCTTTGTTTTGTTGACTGTTTCCTTTGCTGTGCAGAAGCTTTTGATCTTGATGAAGTCCCAAAAGTTCATTTTTGCTTTTGTTTCCTTTGCCTTTGGAGACATATCTTGAAAGAAGTTGCTGTGGCTGATATCGAAGAAGTTACTGCCTATGTTCTCCTCTAGGATTCTGATGGATCCCTGTCTCACATTGAGATCTTTTATCCATTTTGAGTTTATCTTTGTGTACGGTGTAAGAGAATGGTCGAGTTTCATTCTTCTACATATAGCTGTCCAATTTCCCCAGCATCGTTTATTGAAAAGACTATCTTTTTTCCACTGTATATTTTTTCCTGTTTTGTCAAAGATTATTTGACCATAGAGTTGAGGGTCCATATCTTGGCTCTCTACTCTGTTCTACTGGTCTATGTGTCTGTTTTTAGCCATCAGGGAGATTAAAATTAAAACCACATTGAGATACCACCTTACACCAGTTAGAATGGCCAAAATTAGCAAGACAGTTAACTGAGCTTCTATTTTAAATAAAGATGTAAGACGTCCATTAAAAAGGTTCATTATTGAAAGTCTAAACAATTTGGCTTCTTGGACAACCAGTGTGAAGGAGCTTATCTGTCTTTAAAACTGCTTGGGTGGGTCACCTGTGTGGTTCAGTCAGTTAAGCGGCTACCTTTGGCTCAGGTCATGACCCCAGGGTCCTGGGATCAAGCCCCATGTTGAGCCCCATGTCAGGCTCCCTGCTCAGTGGGGAGCCTGCTTCTCCTTCTCCCTCTGCCTGCCACTCTGCCTGCTTGTGCTCTCTCTCTCTTTCTCTCTGTCAAATTAAAAAAGGAAAAAAAAATCTTAAAACTGCTTGAGCAAGCAAATGCCTTTCTAGGACCAGGCTGTTTTCTGCACTTTATGGGTATTATGAATGTGTTCAGACTGACTTCCTGGACTCTGGACCTTGGTCTGAGCTATTCCATCTACCTCTGTCTTGATCTTCTAGTTGGACTTTTGACCTGCTTTGACCTAAATGGTTGGCATCTGTGAGTTGATACCTTACATTCCCTTTAAGGATCCCCTTCATACGTACCTGGTTCTACCAGTCTCTAGCCTTTTAAGGATTCTTCAGGGCAAAGCTGACCTGCCTCCTATAGCTTCCTTCTCTGCAGGAAGTCAGGTTTCAGCTTCTGTGCTCTAAGTCAGTTACCCACTCATTTGTTTGCTTTTTCTCTTCCAAAAATCTGGTATTTTTCTTTTGTTTTCTCCCATATTTATCTTTGAAGGGTTTACAGCTTTTAAAAAATTATTATTCCTTTACTCTCAGTTTAGCATGGGTTTCAAAGAGAGCAGAGTGACCGCTTATTTTCAGTAGGTCCTCTTTGTCCTCCACTCCTGCCATAATAGCTTCTCATTTTCGAAGTCCTTGGTATTCTGCTTCTCCAGAAAATAGACCCCTCCGCTTTGAGCTCTCTAGACAATTTTTGAAAAGATACCTACCCAGCCATTTCCCGGGACTGCTTAACAAAGCACTCTTTGTTCTGTGGCTAATATGTAGTCAGGTACAAGTCAGTGGGAATTAGTTTTTGTAAGTATTAATTAAAAATTGGGAATTTATCCATCTCTTTTGAGTTATCCAATTTGTTGGCATATAGATCTTCATAATATACAGTTACAATTGTTTGTATTTCTGTTGTTGTTTTTTTTAAAAGATTTTATTTATTTATTTGACAGAGAAACAGCAAGAAAGGGAACACAAGCAGGGGGAGTGAGAGTGGGAGAAGCAGGCTTCCCATTGAGCAGGGAGCCTGACCTGGGGCTGGATTCCAGGACCCTGGGATCATGACCTGAGCCAAAGGCAGCTGCTTAATGACTGAGCCACCCAAACACCCCTCTGGTATTGGTTGTTATTTCTCCTCTTTCATTAGTAATTTATTTGGTTTCTCGCTCTCTCTCTCTCGCTTTTTTTTTTTTTTTTTTTAAGAATCTTGCTAGAGGTTTATCAATTTAATTGATCTTTTCAAAGAACCAGCTTCTGGTTTCATTGATCTGTTCTGTTGGTTTTTGTTTTTGTTTTTTTTTTTTTTTTTTTAGTTTCTATGTCATTTTTTTTTCTATATCATTTATTACTGCTCTAAGCTTTATTTCCTTCCTTCTGCTGTGTTTGGATTTTGTTTGTTCTTTTTCTAGCTCCTTTAGATGTAAAGTTAGGTTGTTTATTTGATATTTTTCTTGAGGTACAAAGCTTTGCTATAAACTTAGCTCTAAGAAACACTTTTGTACATCCCAAAGATTTTGGACCATTGTGTTTTCATTTCCATTTGTTTTCATGTAATTTTTAAAAATTTCTTTTTTAATTTTTTGATTGACCCATTCATTGTTTAATAACATGTTATTTAACCTCCTTGTATTTATGCTCTTTAGAGATTTTTTTCTTGTGGTTGATTTCTAGTTTCATAGAGTGTGGTCAGAAAAGATGCATGGAATGACTTCAGTTTTTTTGAATTTGCTGAGACTTGTTTTGTGGCCTAATATGTGATCTGTTTTGGAGAATGTTCCCTGTGCACTTGAAAAGAATGTGTATTCTGCTGTTTTAGAATGGAATGTTCTGAATATGTCTGTTAAGTCCATCTGGTCTAGAGTGTCATTCAAAGACACTATTTTCTTGTTGATTTTCTGTTTGGATTATCTATCCATCAATGTATATGGGTGTTAAAGTCCCCCATTATTATATTAATATAATCTCTTGTGTTTGTTATTAACTGTTTTGTGTATTTAGGTGCTCCTATCTTGGGTGCATAAATATTTACAAATATTATATCCTGTTGTTGGATTGTCCCCTTTATTATTATGTATTATCCTTCCTAGAATGAAGCATTGGCAAGAATGTGGAGAAAAAGGAACCCTCCTGCCCTGATGGTGAGAATGTAAATTGGTACAGGCACTGTGAAAAATAGTACAGAGGTTCCTCAAAGAATTAATAGAACTACCCTACAATCCAGGAATTACACTGCTGGATATTTACACCCAAAATATAAAAACACTAATTCAAAGGGATACATGCACCTATGTATATTACGGCATTATTTCCAATGGTCAAACTATAGAAACAGCCCAAGTGTCCATCGACAGATGAATGGATAAAGAAGATATTTTATAGACACACACACAATGGAGTATTACTCAGCCATAAAAAGAATGAAATCTTGCCATTTGCAACAACATGGAGAGAGCTAGAGAGTATAACACTAAGCGAAATAAGAGAAAGTCAAATACCGTATGATGTCACTCATATGTAGTTTAAGAAACAAAACAAATGAGCAAATAAAAAAAAAAACAACCAAGAAACAGACCATTAACCATAGAGAACAAACTGATGGTAACCAGAGGGGAGGTGGGTGGAGGGATAAGGGACATAGGGGATAGAGATTAGAGTACACTTACCATGATGAAAAAAAATCAAATGAGCTATTATTGTAGGAATGCTTTATAAACTGAAAGTTACCACCAAAACTAAAAATTATTATTATATGAAAAAAAGAAAATGAAGTTAAGATTTTTTTGGTAATTATGAATCTGTGTGTATATATCCATAATACACCCCTCATTTAGTAAATTAGATTTTAGTTATTTACCACATGTTAGCCCCCTCCAACTGTACCTGTGTATAGAACTGTTGATCTTCACAATGTTTTTTTCATGGGAGTTAATGTTACTTAAATGGCAAATAGATCGAAGATAAAGAAAATGGGGAACTAGGGCACCTGGGTGGTGCCTCTGCCTTCTGCTCGGGTCATGATCTCAGGGTCCTGGGATCGAGCCCTGCATCAGGTTCTCTGCTCAGGGGGACGCCTGCTTCCCTCTCTCTCTCTGCCTGCCTCTCTGCCTACTTGTGATCTCTCTCGCTCTGCCAAAATAAATAAATAAAATCTTTTTTTTTAAATGAGGATCTCTTTAGAATAAAGGTATAGTGCAATTAAAGTCAAGCTAAGTCCGAGAAATTTCCTCTTAATTGCAAAATAAGTCTCATAAGGTCAGATGAGCTTTTCTCTTGTGACTATGAAGAGGAGAGTAGTATTGGGAGTTTAAACTTTGCCTTAGAACAATTGGGCAGTTGTAGCATTTCCTAAACTCACAGCAATTATTTTTTGTACAATTGCATGGGCACTTTCAGATTCAAAGATCCTTCTCTGGGACGTAGGTGAACTTAAATAGTTCTTTTCATCTTTCATTAGTATATAACTTTTTCACATGTGTATTTTGTTTCTGCAGGATATAATCAGTTCCTTGAGAGAGGATATTTCTGACACAACTTAGCATCTCTGACTACCAGAAGAATAGGGGCTTAGTTTCAGGAGCAGGTAATGTGCATGAGCTCATTTATTTTTATTTTTATTTTTTATGGGTGCCTGGGTGGCTCAGTCAGTTAAACATCTCTTGATTTTAGCTCAGGTCTTGACATCGGGGTCATGAGTTCAAGCCCTGCATTGGGCTCCACATAGGCATGGAGCCCGCATTAAAAAAAAAAAAAAATCCATCATCTTTTATTTTTGAGAGCAAGCAAGCATGTGTGCACATGCTAGCAGGAGCAGTGGGGTGGGGAGAGGCAGAGAGAGAATTCCAAGCATGCCCAACAGAGGGCTTGATCTCATGACCCTGAGATCATAATCTGAGCTGAAATCAAGAGTCATGTGCCTAACGGACTGAGCCACCCAAGCACCCTGCGCTCATTTAATTTTTATAACCATGGGGGGAGGAGGTATTACTCTAATTTTATAGACAAGAAAACTGAAGCACAAACTACACAACTCCAGTAGGAGGTGCAGCTGGAACCGACTCCCCTTGGCTGATTAACCAGGTTTGCTAAGCCCTACCCTAGTCTCCTGTAGTGTTTGTCTTCAGTGAACAGGTCAGGTGCTTTCTGGAGAGAGATCTGGGACTTCATGGACCTTACAGAGTAGGTTGTATGTCTACTTGTTAATAAGTACTTGACGGGGGGCGCATGGGTGGCTTAGTGGGTTAAAGCCTCTCTCTGCCTTCGGCTTAGGTTGTGATCTCAGGGTCCTGGGATCAAGCCCCACATCAGGCTCTCTGCTCAGCAGGGAGCCTGCTTCCTCCCCCTCTCTCTGCCTGCCTCTCTGCCTACTTGTGATCTCTGTCAAATAAATAAATTAAAAAAAAAAAAGTAATTGATGAACCTGGCCTGAGGCTCTCTTTCACTTTAACATAGCACCTGGAATAAGGTTGTGGAGGAGCCCTGTAACTCCACCTCTCTTAACTACTGGAGGCTACTAACGTCTGCCCAAAAGAAGCTAGTAAGTGTGAATGACCAAATCGACAGGTTAATTTATAATTTTCTTCTTTCTTAATTATCTCCAACTAGAAAAACTCTAGTCCCAGAGTCCAATAATGTGAGGATTTATACACACTTCCACGTGGTCACCACTGGGGCAAAAACAGTCTCTGACATGAAGCCCTCCCTGCAGAATATCAGCATTTGGAACACAGCAGGGCCTGCGGGCTAAGATTTCAAACAAGCAGCAGTTAGAAATTTTAAAGTTGTCTCCAAACATTGTAGGTCTCCTGGCTGTCTCCAGTTCCAGTGATCAAAGCCACTGAAGGTAAATGATTATAGCTGTCAGAATGGCCCCTCCCACTTCCCTTTTGGGTCACTGTCAAGGAAATCCTACCCTAGTGACCCTGTCTCTCTTCTGCATCTATCTCAGATGGCCCCATTGGATTCTCTCCTAACTCAGGTAGCTCCAGGTTCCGAAAACACCTGAGATTGTTGTCCTGGCTGGTTGTTTCATATCACAAGTAATCTGGTAATTGCTTCTGAAATGCAGGTCTACTTAGATTTGGTGGTGAGGAGCATAGAACTGGTACTTTTAAAATGTCTTAAAAAGTGGAAAATATGTGTGAATATAAATGGCTAAACCCAAACTATAACGTAGGTATTGAGTCTATACTATCAATGTAATTTGGTGAAACTATGGACCATGCCCTCCAGACTGATTTCACACAAACATTTAAGTTTTAATTTCATTGTAATTTGAAAAGTAATATGCCTGATTCAGTAAAATTTGGAGTTCTCGTTTTTCTGTAATCCATCTGGAACAGTGCTGATAGAACTTTACAGAAAGTTTTAACCTGTGCTGTCCGATCAGGTAGCCACTAGTCACATGTGACTACTGAATGCTTGAAATGTGGTTAGCACAACTGAGGAACTGAATTTGAAAATTTATTTATTTTAATTAACTTAAGCTTAAATAGCCACTTGTGACCGTGGCTACCATATTAGTCATAATGGAAGTAGAATTTGATGATGACCTTATAACAGGATAGTCTATTACTTTGCAGTCACAAAGTAACCTAAAATCTTGGTGATTTATAAGAACCAAGGCTTATTTCTTACTTGTGTTATGTACCCAGTGGGGGTTGACTGGGGGCCCAGGCCAATAAAGCAGTCACCATCTTACATGTTGCCAGTCATAGGGGAGAGCCTTACACTAGCACTTAAGTGCTCTGGCCCAGAGGAGACACCCACCACTTCTACTCACAGCTCACTGCCTGGCACAAGTCACAGCCCCATCGAGCCAAGGACCCACAATGCTGTGCCAGGGGGAAAAGAGCCTCCTTAATGACGAGCAAGGATGTTTGCCTCCCTTTCAAAATACAGTGAAGGAGTTCCTACAGGGTAAAGACAGTAGTATTACTTGTATTTTCTTGAAAATTGGAGAATTGAGTTTCTTTAGAATTCAGTTATCCTTAATCTCCTTGACACTTATTAGCATTGATTTATTAATAACCAGTAAGATGTGAAAAGTAAAATTCAAAACACTTTGATTAAAAAGTAAAAGACACTATATAAAGTTAGAGCTGACAATAGTCATCGTGTCTTTTTAATTATACATGGAAATATCATTTAATATGAGGTTCTGCAATGTAAACAGCAACTAATGAATTTTTATGTGTTTGGGATGAAAATGGAATGGGAGAAAATGTCTTTTTTTCCTGGTGCAGAATATTTATAGTCAGTTTTTCCCTAGCAAGGAATAAAAAGTCCTTTTCTTTAAAATAGTAATTTCCTCACTAGGAACACTTGTAGATTGTGGTTGCCTAAAAAAAAATGAAAAAAATTAAATATTTATTAATTGGACAATGGATTTTTTCCCTCCAGACTACATTGTAGAATCATAGAATCATCTAACCAACATTTATTAGTATGCCTTGATCCTTTCTAGAGTATCTATAATATCGTTTGAACACTCAAGACATACGGGACTCACCATCTGATAACAGATTTCCAATAGAGCAGGAGGGCGATCAGGAATTTCCTCCTAACAAATGTTTCAATATCAAGACACAGAAATAAAGCACTTGATTGCCAATAACCGCAGCAAAATTACAAATGCAAACCAAGCCCTAGTTAATAATATTAATGATGATGATGATTTTGTCACATGCTGTAAATGTCATATAGATCTTAGCATTATGAAGATTTGCTAGATATCGAATGTATGGAAGTTATCTGTAGAATTGAACCAAACTGATGCTCAAGAGAGATTTTGCACAAAATTTGCAAATTAGGCTACCCAGTGTGAACAAGATCTCTGTAAGTTGTTCTGTTCTGTAGTGAAACCCAACCGTCTCAGCCATTCATACAGCACAGCTTTTGTTTGTCATAGCCAGGAGCTCTCTGGGTAGTCTCCAGCTGGTGGCAGAGAAAGAAAGAGAAGGCTGCAGAGACTGAACAAACAGCATGCACTGTGGTATCCTTTATTTAAAAACTGTGAGCTAACTACAGTCGTAGTGTTCTCATTTACCATTCCGATGGCATAATAAACTGGGAGAACATTAACACAATTTCAAGACATTAAAAACCTGTAGCAAACACACACACACCACACATACGCACACATGACAACACACATGCACACAAAGATTATAGTCTAAACACAGCTAAGTGAAGAAAAGCTTCAAATGCTCTAAATCAAATTTTAAAACCCTTTATTATAAACTGTGGCAATACTGTGGCTATTATGAAAAAAAAATTGTTTAACTGCTTAAAAAGCAAAAAGAAAAATACTGGCAAATTTGAAACTAGCAGCAAAAAGCAGATAAAAATAGAATGGAAGGTAACATAAGACTAATATCAAAGTTCTAAAGTTGATACTGTGTAGGGTTGAACTGAAGTCATTTCAGACTGGTTCTTGAGGAACTATTAAAAAGTCCCTTGAAACATGAAATTGCTGCACTTTACAAACAGTGGAAAAGAAAAAAGTATTTGGAATGTTACACACACACGCAGAGAAATGTATTAGGCATATCGGCTTATAGTCTTTGTTTATGACCTTCAAAAAGTTTATAAAGAAAAATTTAAGTGCCGATGTAGTGAAAGAAAAATTCCTAAAGATGCAAGTCTGAGTGCATTTATCAGGTCTAAGGATACATTTGAAGGTTGGGGGCAAGGCCTGACTGATGCACGTTCAAGAAGAAAACATTGTGGAACCCATAAGGTAGGTAGAGTTCTCTGGCGATTGTGTAGCACGGAAGGTGTGTTAAACTCAGACTACCCTGAAGGAAGATTCCAAAGTACGCGCAGTTCTACAGCCCTTCATCAGTTGAAATCTGTTTCATAGTGGCCGATAAATAATTCAGACTAACTTTTCAACAAACTGGTTTTTCATACATTCAAACACAGGAATCCTTACCACACATGCAGAGCTGATATTCTGTAACCGCACAAATACGAATCCTGGTTTCAGAAGAGAAGCACATGAGCAAGGATTTTTTTTTTCCCCCACGGGTTCTTACAAAAATGTCTGAAGCTGCTAGACATCTGCAAAGAGGGGATAAGTTTAGATTTCCTGCTGATTTTGGAAGAAAAGAGATTCTATTTGCCTAAGGAAGCCAGCCATCCAGGAGCAAGGGACCGGTCTTTCAGCACCTAAGAAGCATCACACCCTTAGGGCTTAAACTCCTGGCAGGTTCAGAGCCAGCCAAACTGGCAGTTGGAATAGGGGAGAGAAATGAAAAGTTTGCATGTCTACAGTATACTTTGGAATCAAATGGGCCTCGTAAGTTAGAATGGCTCAACTGCTTTCAGGATGAAGTGCTGCCAGACCGGAGGAGACACCGTTCCCTGGAGTGAGGAGCTGGGACAGACACATCTCCATCTCCAGGGACCTTCTGGGTCGAGCTGTGAGCGCAGGGCCTTATTTTTCACAAGCGCTTTCAGCTAGGGAATTTATGACTTTGCCCAGATAAAGATTTCTTTTGGGTACTTTCTAACATCAACTGATCAGGCAAGTTACTGGTAATTTCCCAAAATGAAATCTGGCTGTGCTAGTATCTTAAGGGGCCAGCTAATTCACATTAATGCCCATCATTAGCTGCTGCTAGGTACCAACTGCTGTTGCTGAACAGTCAACCCTCAAATGACCTAACTAGAGAATCTATCACACTAGGTGCTTTTACTATCTTGGATTTTTTGAGCTTTAGAGAAATAGTCTTTGTAAAACGACTTAGAAGCTGCTACTTTCTGGCTTTGTTTCACTCTTCCTCTTCTTCCCCTTCCCCTTCTCCTTCCTCCATGGTCTCCACAATGAGCTCCGCTGTGCAGGTGGCTTCTCCCAGACTGTTGACGGCCTTGCAGGTGTACTTGGCATCATCGTCCCCGCAAACATCGCTAATGATTAAAGAGCAGTTCCCATCCTCATCGTAGTCTATCTGGAAGTGGCGAGACTCCCGGATTGACTGGTCATCTTTGAACCAGACAACTTCAGGGTCTGGGTATCCTGCAGCACAGGGGGAGGACACAAGTTGCAGAAACCGTTATTCAAAGTTTCATATCAACTCATGCAAGCAGCTCCTAAGCAGCCTCTGTTGATTAAAGGGGGGCAGGGAAAAAGTCATGATGTTGGCTTTTGGCATCTCTTTTTGAGATTTACATTTGGATATGGGCATATATTGTAAATAGTAATATCTGAAACCCTGACAAAAGGTACTTTACAGGCATGCCATTTGCCATCCCTGCGGGGGCTGTACTGTGTCCCACATTTACACTGATCTAGAGTACGACCTGCGACATAGCACTGACTCCAGCCACACGCCTACAGCTAAACCTCTCCTTGGATGAACAGAAAATTTATCTTGTATAAAAGCTGAACTTAAATAAGTATAAGTAAAAAATAAGAGAACAAATGGGCACAAGAGATTTTTTTTTTTTTTTTTTTAAGATGTTATTGATTTGATGGGACGCCTGGGTGGCTCAGTTGGTTGGACGACTGCCTTCGGCTCAGGTCATGATCCCGGAGTCCCGGGATCGAGTCCCGCATCGGGCTCCCAGCTCCATGGGGAGTCTGCTTCTCCCTCTGACCTTCTCCCCGCTCATGCTCTCTCTCACTGTCTCTCTCTCAAATAAATAAATAAAATCTTAAAAAAAAAAAAGATGTTATTTATTTGACACAGAGAGAGATCACAAGTAGGCAGAGAGGCAGGCAGAGAGAGGGAGGAAGCAGGCTCCCTGCTGAGCAGAGAGCCTGACGTGGGGCTCAATCCCAGGACCCTGAGATCATGACCTGGTCTGAAGGCAGAAGCTTTAACCCACTGAGCCACCCAGGAACCCCCAGGCACAAGAGATCTTTTGGGGGTGATGGAAATACTCTAAATTGGATTGTGGTGATTGTACAATTCTGTAAATTTATGGAAGATCACTGAATTATACACTTAAAATGGATAAATTTTATGTAAATTATAACTCAAAGCTGATGATAAGATCTATAATACATAGGTTAGAGGAGCTGATAATATTGCTTAAAAAAAAAAGGCAGTATTTATCTTAGTCTGATCCAAAGATGCATAATCTGCCAACTGTAAATAACTGGAATTGACCCCATTGATCACCGTCGTTTTATGTTATTAGTCATGTTTCTGGAAAGTTCAACATGTAAAAATATATTTTATGTATATATAAAATAAAGTATATATTTTATATATATATAAAAGTAAAAGTAAAGTATATATTTTATATATATATATATATATATGCATCATATGTACTATGTACAGGATATATTTTTATAGGGAAAAAAAGTTACAACCCCATCCTGAATAAAAATTACACATAAAAATTTAAGGATTCAAACGTTCTTTTCAAGTAGATTTTGTTTTTATCAAAACTGCAGCCATATGCCTTAATTCCTCCTTAGTGCTTTAGTCAGTTATGCAAATAATGAAGGAAATAATCCCAAAGAGAAAAGTACAAAAATGATAAACAGTATGCGGTAATAATTTTTAAAAAGGAAAAAGAATTTCAGAAGACCCCAAGACAGTGGCGATGGTGACAGTTCTGAGCACTGACACCAGACCTTTCAGCAGTGTCCCCAAGCGGTGCACTTTCACACTAGCAAAGGCAACACATTTACCTTTCTTTAACTGAATATAAAAAGGGAAAGATGATTATAGGCACTGCATTTACAAGGCAATTCAAGATATAATGAGGCGGGAGAAAACCTTTTTTCATTCCTCACTTTGGGTTACTTTACCTCAAAGGCATTATCTAGTCACACTGCTGGAGAATCTTAGAACATGGGAGGCATGACTTGTTCTGCCTGCTGTCCTGTGCTATGCAGCCTTGAGAAAGTTGCTTAATGAACTCTTGTGCTTTATTTGGTCAGACTGAAATGGGAGCTAACCCTCCACTTGGGCTGGCACACAAGTTACAGACTTGAGACAAAAAACCCTGCCTTTTCTTGTCCTTATCTTTCTGGAATGTTGCCATCTGGAAGCTGAAATGCTTTGTGTCACCAACATTGCTCACTTCTCAGGAGCTATGCTAAGATCCCTTAAGTTCCCTTGAGCACTAACAACTCACAATTCTACGGCCACATTATTCTCGGCAGGAGAGAAGCATGGGAAAGGTGGCATAGGCACCTGGAGCTCGGCTTCCCTCCATCTGGAATAACATGGTGTTCTCACTCTCTGCACTTACCAGTCCCCCAGCTTTTCCCTTGACTTCATGAAATCTTGAATGTATTTAAAGATTCCCCCTTTTCACATACGTCCTCTCACTGCATCCCCAGAGCTACGCAGGCATTAGATGTCATCTTAAGGTTAAAGGCCTAAGGCTCAGAAGAGTTAGATCACCACCCTAAGTCACACAGCTCGAGGATGAGCAACAGGGCCACTGGCTCCCCATCCCATACTCTTCCTTTGAAGACTCTTGTGGACAGTTCACACGCTTCCCAGAAGCTTGCAAAGCTCATTGCGTTAAGTGTGTTCCATAGCCAAATAGGTCTGTGATAAACCACTTTTAACTTGAGTTTAGTGGCTGATATAAGGATGTGAAATGGCAAAGGTGTCCTAGGTGAGTCACTGAATGGCACCAACCTTCAGGAGGGGAAGTTGGGAGCAGTAGGCCAACTCCTCGCCCAGTTGTCCTCACAGCCCGGCTGCCCAGAATGGACATTTTGCTTGGGGCACGCAGCAGGGCTCACCAGTCCACCACACCCCTTTTGTAGTCAAGGGAAGAAAAAGCTACAACTTACCTTCAATCTTGCAGTCAAATCTAGCAGCGCTTCCCTCCACAACTTCTAAATCACGGATGGTCTTAGAGAAATAGGGTTTTACATGGGGCTTTTCCTCAGCAACAGCCTCAAGGAAAGCTTGAGACACATCTTCTAGGAGACAGGGAAGGAAATGCAATCAGTTCTTCATTCCCCATTCTCTCCTCTTCCCTCATTTATGAAAGCTTTTTGTGGGGAGCCTGGCTGGCCCAGTGGGTTAAGCCTCTGCCTTTGGCTCAGATCATGATCTCGGGGTCCTGGGATCCAGCCCCGGGTCAGGCTCTCTGCTCAGTGGGGAGCCTGTTTCTTCCTCCCACTCTGCCTGCCTCTCTGTCTACTTGTAATCTCTCTCTGTCAAATAAATAAAATAATAAAATTTAAAAAGAGCTTTTTTTTTTTTTTTTTTAAGTTGCTAAAATTCAGCAAATAATGTGGCTTAGGGGACTGAATCAAACACACCTTTCTCCTGGGGACAGGTTGGCCTGCTGCCAAAAGCTTTTGGCAGCAGAGGGAACTGTGACCAAACTGCGGAAATGTTTGAACTCCCCCCTTCCCTTATGCTGACACATTGAAAAAGGAAATAATCTTTAAAAAGGATTTTTGGCTGCATTCCATGCTGTTTCAGGATTCAGTGGAGGGTGTCTACGAAGGACAAACCACACCAGCCTTCCCGTTCTCTGTCACCCCTTTGCCCTCCTCCTGCAGCAGCAGGCCTGCTCCTTGGGAAGGAGGAGCTGGGTCCTAGATGCATCTTCCACTCGCCCGGATTTCTGTCCACACTTAAACTGCCTTCCTATTGTATGACCATGGACCAAGACTTAGGATTAGTCCAGGGAAAAGCTGTACTTGGGGAGCAGGGGGCTCCTGTATCCTCTCTTCCCTTCAGGCTATTTCTGGATCATCTGGGGAGCGTGGGTCAGGAGGAACCAGGACCATGAGTTGCACACTATATCCCCAACTCCCTCAGCGCAGCCCAGCAAGCAGCCTCACCAGTTACCCTGCTTTTACACACAGGAGGGATCTAGACTTAGCTTCTCAACTTTGGATACCAAAAACACCAGGCAGCAGGAGGTAGGGGGTGTCTTTGGCGAAATGAGGCACCTCAAGAAGATTAGGGCCAGACCCCACATGCTTCTGGAGCAGGAAGAGGCCAAGCCCTTCACTGAGATGGTCAGGGCAGTGTCTCGAAGATGGTGTGCAAATAACTAACCCTATTGGTCTCCAGGAGGAGCCCCGTCATGCACAGTCTACCCCGTTCAAATGACATGTTTCAGTATCCTGAAAAATGCCAAAGGAATGTGGACTATAGTTCATTTGTTAAAAGAAAAACCCAAAGTAAGAATATGGAAGAATATTTTTTAAAAAAGATACTATATGTGTTTTTTTTTTTTATGTTTACCTATCAATATACAAATATCACTTTCGTAATGAGAAAAAAGAAAACTTTTAATGAAGTCTTCACTAATTCTTATGTAAAATATAGGGAGGAGAATAGCAGAGGTCATCTCATTCTATTAGACAAATAACTTTCCCTCTGAAAATATTTAAACTTAAGGTTGAACAATTAAAGAATAACAAGTAGACTTAGCAACCTAAAATTAGTTCAGACTTTAATCCTTGTAGTTTATATTATTAAAAAAACAACAAACCAACCCCCCCCCCCACCAAAACCTTAAAATGTCCCTCCATCCCCCAACCCTTCCTTTCTCACCAGCTGGCTGGAGAAAAACCTTCCTCGAGCTGCTTACCTTCAGATTCTAATTTTTCTGCATTGAGTGGGCTGGTTGGTGACCCTGTTGAGGATTTCCTGCCACTGAGTCCTGAGATCATTGCCATAGAGGACAGTCTTCCAATGGCTCTCACAGCATTGCCCGTTTTCTGGAAAACAGACACTGGGGTTGGACTCAGGCGGCGTCCCCGGTTCCAGCTGAGCAGCGGGGTTTGGGGAGAAGAGCCTAGCCCAGGAGAGGCAGCTGTCCCTGAAACGAGGGCCTCCCAAGTGCTGAGGATCTGCCGGAGGAGTGAGCCCAACCTTGCTCTGCTCAGCACTATCAGCGTGTCAGAAGATGTTCGGAGAATGGAATGGGGCCTGGAACCAATGTGTGTGTTAATGTGACTAAACAAGGTCAACATGAGACAAAAACCCTTTTCATACTGTGCTTCAACTCCCATAAAAGGGATAGTTTATATAAAGCAACTGCAGGCTGAGACAGCTCCAAAGACTTATTGCTGATGGGGCCCAGTGGGCTGTTTCTCGTAAAACAATACTAGTGATAGGAATTTAATTGGTCAAGAGAAAGTTACTACAGATCCCACAGATCCTGATGTGAAGGGGAAAAGAGAAAAAGAAAAAAAAAAAAAAGCCTTCTATTGACCTTGGGCAAGTTCCTTAACCTCTCTGGGCTTCAGTTTCCTTCTCTGTATAAGGAGGGGGTTGGACAAGATGATCTCCAAGGTCTCTTTAGTTCTGTTTATGATTCAGATACTTAAGAGATTTTGAGAAACACTCTGACTGGCCTGTGAGTCTGCGAATGCACAGTGAGGTTCTAGAGGGCTGTTCCTCCCTGATGTACTCCCAGGCATCAAAAAGAAGGACCCAAAGAAATGAAAGGCAGAAGCACTTTGCTTTTCTGAGATGAGAGACTCCGGGAGAGGACAGAATTTCTGTTGAAAAGGATGCCAGAACTTGAGATGAAAACTTCCTTTGCATTGTAAAAATTCTACCAAGCCTAAGGATTTAAGTCAGGAAATCCCCTACAATATACAATAGTGTCTATACCACTCCTTCACCTTCCTACTCCACGGGTCCTTGAAGGTTTCACCTCCAGGTGAAGTTTCTTGCCCTTTTTCTAAGTTCAGTGGAATGACAAGGTAAGAAATGAAGGCATAAGCAACTCTTCCCATCTCTGTACCCAAAGCATCTTTTCAGGCATCCAGATGCTGTGTGCCCAGAGGGCAGACACCGCTGCAGACTGGCTCCTAAGAAAGGAAAGAAACAGTCTGCACACAGGCCAGTGGCTAGCACTCACATACTGGGCCATAAGCTGCAGCAGCAAAGCCATTTCCTCCTGAACTAACTTCACGTGTTCAAGCATTTCAGTAAAGCCTCACAATTTTGGACTATCTGGAAAGCCAAGATATTTTCATAAAAAGATCACTTTGGAAAGAAAAGAATCACAGGGCACTAAGGACTCATAAGGGTGTGTGTGTGTGTGTGTGTGTGTGTGTGTGTGTGTGGTTTAAGCTGAGATCTTCTATGACCACCGCCACTTTTCTGTTTGTCACATGCCATCCTTGTGGCTCTCTTCATGCACTTTGGACAGACATTCCATCCTGCTCTGTCCCCTGGCCATCAGCCCTCTTGCATACATCACTGTGGTGTGGTTATATTTCTGGCCCTCTGTCACCATGGTGAAGCTGCGTCCCTCTGAACAGAGTTCTGGAAGCCCCAGGTGGAGATGAAGTGGGGTTGGAGGAAGAAGGTGAGAGAGAACAGTAGCTGCGTGCAGAGGCCCCGTAGCCCTGCAGGCTCCAATGTACCTGCAGACTGAGCCCATGTGGCAGTCTTGCATGCTCTGCTGGGAAAGGCTATTCCTAGTGACATTATTGATCTGTTTATTGTGCTAGCTGGGGAGACCCAGCTCATCCCATGGGAGGTCATCCTGACCTCAGGAATGGGCAGGAAGAGGAGGCACCAGCCACGGCAGCCCTCCCTATGGAGTCAATGTCAGACCAGACTATTCCCAGGTCTGCCAAACTCTCAGACCCAGTCCTTCTGGCTCTTGATTCCCTTTATCGAACATAGATCGGTTTGCCTGGGCCGGGAATCACTGGACTCAGAGAGTTCGTTCTCAACAAAGGGACGTTACTATGTAAATCAGTTCCCCTCTGTGGACCTCATGTTCTTGAACCAGAAGATTCGAGTCTCCCTATAGCTCCAGTCTTCTGCAGAGAGACTCTGATTCATACATGTGACTGTGTAGCAGTAAATGCTCCCCGTGAGCCCATGGGCTCCCTAATTCCGAATGCCTGGACTGTGACTGATCACGACTATCTTCACTTGTGTGGTGTCAAATAAGGAACTCTTTCCTCTTCTATTAACAAAATGACTAATATGAAGTTGCTGGAACAAGGCAGATATAAGAGTATTTCAGAGAAGGGAGCCAATACACATTAATAAACATATAGGCTACCCATAGGGGGAAATTTTCCATCAGATAGAGTATTACAGCATATAATTTCTAAAACAGGGAGAAAAGAAGTGATTAATAGGGAAAAATCTTAAAAATAATCTACATCAGATTCAATCTTTGGGAACAGATTAATGAAAAAAAAATCAGCAGAGAAATTGTAACAACTGAAAAAGAAAGATATCTGTACATTCAAGTCTTCCGGTTTCATGCCTTTGAGCTAAAAATTGGTTGCTGTTTTACTAAGACTTTTAGAAATTTTTGGAACATCAAGAAATAAAGTTTCAATTCCCTAAGTTCCATCCTTGCTTTGAGGAAGTCTTTTTCTTGTCTGAGGGCAATTGCCAAGGCTGGATTCCTGTGCTCCAGGCGGGCACTGTTTGTACTAGTCTCCCTAATGCTGCACAGACTCCCTTCTTGGGAGAGCCAGTGAGGGTGACTGACCCTCCTGGGTTTCCCTAGAACTGAGGGCTTTCCCACGATGCAAGTCGTTCAGGGGCCTAAAGCTGAGAGGCCCCTGGTACAGTGGGGGCAATTTGGTCACCCTAGAGCCAGCCAGCCATCACAGACCCTACATATATACCAACAATTCTGAGACTCCAGTGTCCCCTGACAAGTACATAATATCCAAATGTGATGGCCAAGAGTACTCTCTGCTATCCAGGGTCAAAACTTTCTTCTCTATGGGCCTATGGACCATACTGATGGAGTCTTTGTGGGTCTCAGAAAATAAAGATGGCTGCCCACAGGCCTCTAATTCCCAGTCCTTCACTTCCAGTTTTACAAGCAGCAGCCCTGTTACCCTGTTCAACTCACCCTGTGCTACTGCTCACCATGTCTAAGATTGTTTTTCATTTAAATAAAAAATGTACCTTCTTTCAGAATAACTTCCTTCTAAGATCAATGACATAAGTAGTCATCTATAGGTTGCCTTACTTATAGGGATTTGCTCTCATGTTACTTCCTTCTTCCTGGGCCCTTTATGGAAACCACACCAGAACGATAGCAAGGAACCTTCTCTTGTGCAGCCATAGAGATTTCTGGGCCATCCATGTCTGCCCTGGCCCTTCCTTTCCACCATAGTCTACCCCATTTTATTCCATTGCACTTTGCCCCCGCAAACACAACCTCAGCTGCCCTGAGAGGGAAGGCCCTGTTTGGAGTGTGCTAAGGTCCTTGTATCTGAGGTAAAAAAATGTGCATAGGTAGATACAGCTGAGCCATTATCAGAGAGTTTATGCTTCAGGGACATCTTGAATGGCATGGGATTTTCTAGCCTACTTTCGTGTGTATGTTTGTGAGACCTAACCGCTATTTTTGTGGAAAACCCATTTCCAAACGCTGCTACCTCTATGAAGATAGGAAATTAAGATTCCTCCTCTGAATTCTATCCTTTTCTCTCCCTTCTCACTTCCAGAAAACCTTATGGCTAGTTACACTGTTAACAAGTAGAAAAAAATTTAAGTGATTTAAAATATCAACACAGATCATGGTTCCCTGACCCATCGGACTAAAAAATTCCATTTATTTCCTTTCCCATTTCCTTTTCTCTGCCCCTGTCCCCTGGGTTCAGATCCTTCCTGGCCTTGGTTCATCAACAGATGTGTCGATGCTCCCAGAGAGCCTGAAGTGATAAGGCTGCCTCTTAACCCCACACTGTTGTCCAAGCGAAACCCAATGGGACTCCCTGCATGTAGGACCACCCCACACCCACACCAGCCATAGGATCGTTAATAAAGCCAACTTTGATTTTGTGGATGCCTTTTTGTTTTAAGAACATTAGTTACTCTGATTTCACTGGATCCTAATGATATCGGAAGGTAAGTTAAGCAACACAGGTGTTCCAAGTCACCTGGCACTTGAGGGAGCCAAGAAGTCCCCCTAAACCTTTACTGGGGGCTAACCAGGAACTAACTTTCATTGTGGGGGGAGTCCTGGCTGAGCCACTCAGGGGGTAGTGGTCCCTTAAACCCACACACCCTAAGCGCCGCCCCCTTCACCTCTGCTCCTTTCCACCTGTGTGTGAAGCTGTGCTCTTTGAGGATTTAGTGACCACAGTTTAGTCATGCTGTATGGCAAATTACCAGTCTCCAAGTTGTCCCTAAAATAGAGATTTCCTTCTCTGCCACGCAGACCAGTTTTAAATGCCCCAATTCCCCCGGCTGCCCAGCTAAAGGACACTGCTCTTATCAGGGTGAGGACCTCCGCACCTTCTCTCCCATCTATGCTGTATCCCCTCTTCTCTTGTTCAAGCCCAAGTTCCATAACCACTTTCAAAGTCCTGCCCCTGGCAGCATTTCCTCACAACCACATCCAACGCTGGGGTGACTGGCTCCCTTCTCCCATCTACACTCACATATATGGCCATGGAAGACTATACTGATAGTTTATGATTCTTGATGTGCATTATGTCCTTTTATGTCCATTTGCTTCAGTGCCCCATTACCCTAACATTCCTTGAGTATAAAAACCGTGTACTGGAGTATAGAAACCATAGCCCAGAAATTTTGTAATACTAATAGTGATCATAAAAATAACATAGCTGATGACAAGTTCTCTGTGGTTTGGATGACAGTTTCATCCAGCTGCTATTAATCAGAGGCAATTTTGTGCCATTGCTAAGACAGTACTTTGGAGCCAGGTTCTGTGTTTGAATCCTCTCCCATTTACTAGCCACATGATCCCTGGTGACTTTCCTAACCTTTCTCTGCCCCAGCTTGTCTGTAAAGTGGGGAAAATAATCATACCTGCCTCCCAGGATTAAAAGACTGTATAGAAAGTGTTCTGAATGTTCCCTGACATGGCCAGCCCTTCATATGAGCTACTGGTATCATTTTTGAACACTTAACTACGTGCCATGCAATGTTCCCAAGGCCAGATGAAGATTACCTCATGTAATTCTCCCAACAATGCTGTGATGTTGCTACCACTATTATCCCCCATTTTTGAGGTGAGAATACGAAGGCATGGGAAGATTGTCACTCACCCAAGGACACATAGTAACACACAATCTCCCTAGGTGGTGGGGACCTTATCTCTCTTTGTAGATCCTGTGCTGCCCTCCTCCTTCACTATAAGAAATGTAAGGCCATCCTACTGTCTTTAAGGAGGTCACATTCTCCAGGCTTGCCAAATAGGCTTCAAGGTGATGTTGCTCAACCCTAGCCACAAAGACATGAAATGTCACTCTTGGTCCCAGACTATTTCAGAAACAGATGTAAATATCTTTGGACTGAGGGAAGCTCCAATAAAGCAAATGTGAGGGGCAACATTCGAGTCCAAAGCAGCACCCTCATTACCTGCCATTTCCTTCTTGCCATGTACTTCTTCATCCGGTCCTTGGAGAGTTTCTTGGCCTCCATGTTCTTGGTGTCTTTCATTAGCCATGGATGCTGAAGGCACTGGGTGCAGTCTAGGCGGTTTCTGATGGAGGCAGAGATCAGAGGATTTCTGAGCAGGAGGGGACCTCAGAGACTGCTAGTCAGATCAGAAATGGGAGGTCACCTGTCCTTGGTCACACTGGGCAGAGCCCAGGGCTCTCTCTGTTCCCAGTTCATCCACCACGATCAGGGTCACTGTGCTCCTGGTCTTTTTATTCTTTTGGTCTGGGCTACTCTGACTAGACCCAGAATAGGTTAAGTGTTAAGGCCTAACCACCAAGTAAGCAACTGGAGTCTCATGACCTGCCCTTGGGGTCTAGGAAGGGTAAGGGCAGACACATCTAAGAATGATATTCTAGGGCAGGGCCATTCTACTGGTTACAGGGGGTTAGGGGGCTGTGGACTCTAATCTTTCTGTCTCCTTGTCTGGTGGAGGGAAGAGTGAAACGTTAGGCTGAAATCTTTCAGAATCACTGAGCTCTCCTGTCTTACGGTGTGGTTGAGTGTCAGGTTTTGTCCTACATACAACCTATAACTTACGACAACCTTAGAAACTGCACTCAAACTCATTTAATCTTTCTGAAAGCTCTGGGATTCTAGAAATTATTCAGGGCCATCACCTTAATTGTAATAGGATAATAAAGCCCAAAGAACCAATGTTAACATACATTGAAAAATGAGTATAATTAAATTTGTTAATTACAGCAAAATGCAGTGATCTTTAGATAAAGGTATTATGGATTATTATAATTTTCCTATATTCAAATTTTCTTCAATTCACATGTACTGATTTTATAATATAAAAATATTTTTTTAAAGTGTGAATAGGTGGAGATTTCTAGTTAAAGAGATGCTACATTTAAGAGTTTATGGGACTTGAGTATCTTGATAATTTGAAATCAGTTCTTTGGTGAATCCATTTTATGAGCACCAAAGGGCCGCACAGCTCATTAATGAATCAATCTGAGGTCAGATGAGAAAACGAGTGTGTGTGTGTGTATATATCCTCATTTACCAAATTTTCAGTGAATGAAGCTTGATGGACAAAGGCCATCCTGGACTAGTGTTACTAGGAAGGAGGTCTGCATTGCCACAAAGCACCTGAGACTGAGGATCGCTTCCACTGAAAGGGAATCTAGGGCCCCATGACATCCAGATTCTACCTGGGTCATGCCTACTTCTGCTACAAAGGCTGTGAAACAAAATGCCATGATGATCTCACAGAAGGAGTGGATATAGCTTCTGGAGGAATTTGGCCTGAGGTAGCTCAAAAGGACTGAGAGGTGGACACAGAACCAGAAAATCAGAGCCATCTGAGAGACCCTCAACTCTACTCTTTTAGCAACCGTGATCTTGGTTGCAAACAGGATTTCTTCCAGGGGGGTAACAAGATAACTGGTAGGCTCAGAGGGGGTCTGTGGGCCACGCAGACAGGGAGGAACCCGCACCCTACAGTCACCTGCCTGTGGAGTCAGGCCACCCTTCCCCTTCTCATCCTTTGGTACCCTACTATTCAACACCACCCTTCTAGGGCAAAGCCAGATGCTAGTGGTGGTGGGGGGCGGTGCTCCTGGAGCCAGGCTCTGCCTCATCTGGCCACCTGTTACAGAGTGGGCGAGGCACCCAGTGGGCCAGTTCTTCTCACCTGGCAGCCGCTGCTCCCTTCCCTGGGGCAGGCCAGCTTTCCCCACACACGCACCGCCTCCCCACCTCCCTGCGGTCATCTCACCAGTCCCCTCACCTGGAGAGTCCTCACCCACGGATTCTGCTAACCACACCCGAGGCCTCTGCCCTAGCCTCCCCAGCTCCACTCCTCTCCCATGGAAACACCTACAAAGCACCTGGTGTGTCTGACCTGCTCTCATGGCCTTAGGCCATCCATGTGACCGAACACACTGGCCTCCCAGTGGTCACTACAGTTTTATGTGTCCCTCTACTGACCACATGGGCAGCTCCCGGCAGCCCCCAGGGCAGAGGTGAGGAACTGCACAGTCTGCATAGTGAGGGGGGCCAGAGGCCACGTGGGAACAAGGCTGAGCCAGAGGTCTGAAATCACAGCCTCACTTGGGCCCGTGGGAGAGGTTTCCTTGTTCAGGCCTGTGGTTCTTAAGTCATTGAGATATGGAAAAAACACCATGCTAGATTAGCGGGGAGTATGATCAGGGACCTCAAATAGGATACTTCCCGAGTAACCCCCGAAGAGGGGCTGAGGTTTCAGCCAGGCTACAGCTACACTCGCACAGAGAAAACGAAAAGGGCTGTCATTATTGACACACAGCAAGCTCTTTCTCTCCCTGCAACAGCCATCAAGGGCTGCTTTTCGAGTGAGGTTTCTGTGCTTCTAAAGACTAGTGGGGTGCCTGGAACTGGCATAGGGGGCCTAGGAAGACCCCTCCCCCTCCCCACTACTTGCAGTGCCTGCCCTCCCTGCCTCCTCAGGGGAGAGGGTTAAAGGAAGTCCCTGCTTCCGGACCCCAGTCCAGGGACCGGGGAAGCGGAAAAGATGGAAATGTCAACTCATTACTTCATATCTTTCTTCAGTAAATTGCTGATAAAATCCTTGGCATCATCAGAGATCTCATCGAACGCTTCATCATCGAAGTCCCAGGTGGCTGAGGTAACGTTGGCTAGGGTTTCATTATCGTTGTCACCCATGAAGGGGGAAAGTCCACTAACCCTGGAAGAGAAGAGCGGGACAGCAGATGAATGGGCGTGGGTGTTGGCAAGGAGGGCAGGTGGGACGATCCCCGCCAAGCGAGTGTCACTGAGGTCAAGAGTGAGGGCCTGCAAAGCTGTGCACCCATAATACCCTTGTGCCTGCCTCTCCTCCTGCCAGAGAAAAGGAGAGAGTGTGGGTCCCCAGGCTTTTGTGGCCCTGACTCTCTTCAGGGCTCACTGCACTTTTGGGGTGTCAATGCCTCTTATCACCACCTGCCTTGTGAGGCTGAGGGGAAGGAACTTACTTCAGTTTATGTTTTGTCAGGACATAGCAGGGTACCTCCCCCCTGTCCTCTGTTCTTGCCCAAAGCCCGGAACCTTCACCAAGGTTCCTGGGTAGAAGAGTCCCTTCCCCTCTGTGCTGGTGCTTGTCCCCTCACCAGGGACGAGTCCCATGGTATAGCACTCATCACACACCGGGCTGCCCCTGCTCCCTTCTACCTCTCATCTTCCTCCCTGTCAGCAGCAGTGACAGGGCCGAGCACACCCCAGGTGCTTAGCAAGCACGGACGACAGGAGACTTCAAACCAGCAACGTGGGTTTGGTGATCCGCCTATACCAGTGAGCCTGAGGCACTCAGGTCAAAACAAAAAGCTTCCCTAAGAGAAACTGAGGCTGAGGAAATGGCACAGTCTGTTCATTTTCTGGGTGATCTGGGACAATTTCCTCATCTCTCCATGCCATGTTCTCCTCCTCTATATGATGGAAAACCTACCACTTCACTCTACAGTGGTCACCACTTTTACTTATCCTTCTCCTCTTCCTCCTTCTCCTCCATCAACAGCACCATGGTGGCAAACATTTACTATGTGCCAGGCACTGGGCCAACAGCTTAAAGTAGATGAACTCACTCAATCCTAATACCACCCCTCTCCCATGTAACTCACAGCTTTAACAGATGAGGAAACAGGCACAGAGAGGGGTTAAATAACTCACCCAAGGATTCGATCAGTGAGATCTGAACCCAGGCATCTGTCTCTAGAGCCTAGATCTTAACTGCTCCTTTAATCAGTATTTCTATGCCGATGAAGCGATCCTGGCGTACAGCTCTGGCACGAGGCCTGGTCCGTAGGAAGGAGCTCTGTTCAAGACTGCAGATATTACACAGTTCTTCCCCACTGCCTCACCAATCTGTGACCTCGGGAATGACACATTTACCAGTAACAAATGAAATATGTCAGGCCAAGTATCTCAAAGCCAAGTAGGACAGGTTTACAGCTTACCGGCCTAATCTCTCACTTCTGTGTACCTCATCTTCATACCAACCCTCCCCCTGCCATTCACCCTGACCTAGGGTGACCTCATGGGTGGGTCAGGCCTACACAGGTGCACAGGGCCCCACCCTTAGAAGGTCTCGCTCTTAGTTTAATGATCTGCTCCTGTCATGCTGAAAGAGTAACGTTTGAACAAGTCACTCCACCATTTCATTTTGCATGGGGCCCCACAAATTATGCAGCTTGTCCTGCCCTGACCTCACTTGAGTCCCACGAGATGGATATAGGGCCTCTTGCCATCAACCTTCCAGATGAAGCCTTTACTAATGTCCCTTTCCCCCAAATCCTTAAGAACCCATTATCATAAACAGTAATGCAAATCCTTCTGGAGGCGTCTCTGGGACTCAGCTTATGAAATACAACAGCACCTGCAAACTCAGCTTTGTAAAACAAAAGCCACTGAAATATTGTGAGGAAAGCTTGCCACGGAAGGAAACCTTGGATGGTACCTTTTGTAAAAAGAAGAAAGCTTTTGCAATGTGAGTTATCTCATCCTAGTCAATATATTTGTATTTTAGAATAACAGAGTTTTGCAGATGGCATTAAAATGTCTTAAAGCTGGGGCACCTGGGTGGCTCAGTGGGTTAAAGCCTCTGCCTTCGGCTCAGGTCGTGATCCCAGGGTCCTGGGATCAAGCCCCACATCGGGATCAAGCCCCACATCGGGATCCCGCAGGGAGCCTGCTTCCTCCCCTCTCTCTCCCTGCCTCTCTGCCTACCTGTGATCTCTGTCTGTCAAATAAATAAATAAAATCTTAAAAAAAAAAAAAAAAAGAGGTCTTAAAGCCAAACACCAATTTCCCTTCTGTTTGAAGAAGGCAAGGGGCTCATTATACATGACAACGAAGGTAGTGTGGTAGCAAATCACTCCCAAGTCTGCACACCTACAGGCCATTCTGCCCTGCCTCCACACACACACAAACACACACACTCTTTGGGCCTCAGTTTCCCTTTTTCCACCAAGGGTGCTAGGTTAGAATTCCTAGGGGCTTCCAGCTCTCCCCATCTCTGCAATTCAGTGCGACCCCCGCTAGTCCCATCTAGAAGCAGCCTGATTCTTGCTTGTCAGCTAGGTGCCTCCTTCCCGTCTTTACATTTTCCATTTGAAACAAAGAGGGGGAAAGTCCTGCAGCATTCCAAAGACTGCCAGAAGAGCAGACAACCCTGCTGCGGAATGCTGCACCGGGCCCCTTCTGTAAACCTCTTTTCCTAATTAGGGACTGTAATCCTGCAAAGATAGGGCTTAATCTCTGTAAAGTTCACAGCTGGGGAGAGTGTCCTCGTCTCTGGCACTCCTCCTTTCTGGCAGCCCGTCCATCTGAAATACCCCCAGCCCTGGCTGTCTCCTTGCCTGCCGAGCTCCCACAGAATTCCTGTTAAAGAGTACGTCTCTAAAAGAAAACTTGCCATATATGCGGAACATGATGATAAAGAGAGTGTCGGAATTTCGGTGATGTTTCCTGGTGGTGGGATTTGGCAGGATTTTTTTTTTTTTAATTTCTTATTTGGGTTTTTTATTGCTAAAATTTGCATAAGGATCATATACGGTTGGGTTGATCAACCCAATCAATAAACATAATAACATTAGCATTAAAAACACAACTACCCACCCCTCTTCCTAGTTTTATCTCATTTTTTTAATTGAAGGGGATCAGAGTATGTCACTCCGAAATAAGCCACTTTGGTATAAAGAATGTTTTGAGCTGAAGGCAATTAGCTCTTTGCCCTCCCTTTCAATCTAAAAGCAGGACATACATTTCTCTTTATTAAGGTAACATAAATTTCCATTTGTAAATATGTTCTCTCCCTTCCCAGAAAGACAAGACTCATCTTCATAACACCTTGCTAAACAACCCTTACTTACTACACATTTCCTAGTCACCTTCTCACAACTTTCCTCCTCCAGAAGCCCCAAACCTCTTTTCCTTGGTCTGGTTATTTCTCTACAATTACTTGATTGCTCTCTTTAAAATAGTATGTAAGCCCCCAATTCTAAACACCTTCTTGAATCATTTCTTTGTGAACTCCTATGCATATATACATAATTAAATCTGTTTTTTTTCTCTTGTTAATCTGCCCTCTGTCAGTTTGATTTGCAGGCCTCCAAGAAAAGAACCTAAGAGGGTGGAGGAAAGTTTTTTTCTTCCTCCCCAACATAAACAACAAATTTATCTGGCTTTTTTTTTAATCTTATTTATTTATTTATTTTAATTAATTTATTTATTTGACAGAGAGAGATCACAAGTAGGCAGAGAGGCAGGCAGAGAGAGAGAGGAGGAAGCAGGCTCCCCGCTGAGCAGAGAGCCCGATGCGGGACTCGATCCCAGGACCCTGAGATCATGACCTGAGCTGAAGGCAGCGGCCTAACCCACTGAGCCACCCAGGCACCCATTTATTTATTTATTTTTAACAAAACTGTAATCACTATGGGCAAACTTTTGGGTGTTCCACTTTTTTGTCACTTGACATTGTCTCTCACAAGTGTATACAAAGTCTTCACATTCAATTTTAATGGTTGCTGAGGAGTCACAGAGGTCATGACAGCAGGCAGTTCTTAATTCTTTTTTTTAAGATGTTATTTATTTATTTGACAGAGATCACAAATAGGCAGAGAGGCAGGCAGAGAGAGGTCAGGGGAAGCAGGCTCTCCACTGAGCAGAGAGCCCTATGGGAGGCTCGATCCCAGGACCCTGAAATCATGACCTGAGCTGAAGGCAGAGGCTTAACCCACTGAGCCACCCAGGTGCCCCCTGTTCTTAATTCTTAATCTCTCACTGAAGCAAAACTTCAGGCAGGGAATCTTATGCAGAAGACCATTCTGCATGCAGGGCAGAATGTCAGAAAAGAGAAAGACATAGAAATGCCTCTTGCATTGTACTCTCCTCCTGGTGTTTTTTGAGTAGCAGATGACCTCCTGCAGGAATGGCCGGTGAAAGAGACCACACATCAGTCAGCAGAGCTACTGAATGCTTAGGAAGACATTAGTTTTTTGTTTTTTTTTTTTATCCCATTTGTGCCTTCCGACACACATTCCTCAGGGTGGTGGAAAATCTGAGAGGGCTGGTTAGGTTCCAGAGGAAGAACTGGGTATCGTTTTGTGCAGTGTCCGAGAAAGTGGACTGCCTGGGTTAGTCACTCTAGCTGCAGCCTAAGTTTCTGAAGAGTGAAACCTTTAGGTAGTAGCTGGGTCTGGGTCTGGTCTCAGGGCTCCTGGAGGCTGCAGGAGCTGGAATCAGACAGCATGTCTGGGCTCAGTAGTGGGGAGGGCAAGGGCGGCCTTTAGTGGGGCTGTTGGATCCCTCTGAAGAACCCTGTACCAAAACCCAAGTCTGAGTAGGCACTTGACACTTGGGCACTGGGCGCTCTCCCTAGCTCACTGGGCTGATGTCTCTAGAAGTTGGCTCTGGATGGGGATGGCTGTGGTGTTCTGGACTGTAATAGATGCTCAAGAAATGAGCTGAGGGATGCCTGGGTGGCTCAGTCAGTTAAGCGTCTGACTTCAGCTTGGGCCATGATCTCTGGTCCTGGGATCAAGCCCCACATCAGGGCTCCTTTCTCCTCTCCCTTTGCCCCTCCCTCCACTCATGCTCTTTCTCTCTCTTTCAAATAAATAAGTAAAATCTTGAGGACAAAAAAAGACAAATGAACTGAAGTGATGAGCTCATCTTCCTATTGTTGCTGAGCCCAGTAGGAAGATGGTAGGGAGAAGGCAGAGCAGTAAGTGCCCTTTACCTTGCCTTGGAGCAGGGGAGGGAGAGAAGGAATTCTGGAGTAGGGGTGGGAGAAAGGCACAGAGAAGGGTTCTGGTGTCCCCCCAGGCGGTAAGGCAACACTAAGTCCTCAGAAAACAGAGGAGAGGAAAGCGGGAAAGGAAAGGAGGTCTTAGAAAAGGAGGAAAGGCTTAGGACATCATTAATGTGTGGCCTAGATCACTCCTGTCCTCTCTCCTCCTGCCTAAAATCAGGAAATCTCCAGGAAATTCACACAATCTACCATTTCCTTCCAGAATCAGGGATTAGAAGGTAGGGGGTTCATGACCCCACCCACTGCATCTCTCCTGTGCCTGGAAGCGAGGCCAGGGGTCTCCAGGCCAGGACAGTATCAGCCCTGATCTCCCTGAGGGGTTTGAGGAGTTCCTCCAAGAAGTTCATAACAACGTACGGGACAGAGCTGGACACTTAGGAGGTATTCACCAACTATGTGTTAAATAGTAAATGAGTTATTATGTATTTCCCCAACTCCCTGGCCTCTCCGTCTCTCACTGGCCCCAGAAAGGAGATGGGGGATTCCTCTGGTACAAATGTGGAAGGTGGCCTTGACAAGGATTATCAGACAGACAACGAAGCTCCAACGAGAGGGGTAGAAGGTACATGAAGACTGCCACAGCATCTCTTCCAGGAACTTCCAGCCTCTGCTACTCTAGAATTTTGCACAGCAGGGTCTGAAAGGAAGGGCCTGGCTGGCTCCCACTTTTGTTTTGGGTCCCGCGTGCTCTGCTGAGAGCCCTTACTCAGGAGGGGAGCTCCTAGTCCTCCCCCCCTTGTGAGAGCCAACAGGAAAAGCTCCAGAGGGCAGAGCAACCCGCTGTGGTGTGTGCAGGAGCCTAGACACTGGGGGGATGGAGATGACCTGCGTCCCTTATGCCTGGTCCACACTGGACTGCCTGGCCCGTACTGGCCTCCTTGGCACACACACAGCTCTCCCCTCTCCGTGCACCCTGCTGGCCAAACACCTTCCACATGATGCCCCTTTCATCAGAATTATTTTCTCCCCATTTCATAAAGGTCTTCCCTATTTCTTGGTCTGAGCCTTAAAAGTAATCTGGTAAAGCAATAGAACATATTATCCAGATTATGATGTTCTTCCACCCAAAAGAATTGGCATTTTAAAATAAAGTGCTCTTATGGCTCAATGATTCTAGCTCTAGAATGTACACCCAACACGCACCAGAATACTTGGAATACCCACCACGGGCATCTATTAAAACCCAGCAGCGCAGATGACAGACCGGATGAGGGTCATACAGCAGAACGCTGCACAGCGTGAGCACGAACAACCTAGCACCATGCACAGTGACATCAGTGGGTTTCACCAACAGTGCTGAGCAAAGGAAGCCGGACACATCTTCCCATAGGATTCCATTTATACAAAGTTCAGGGATAGGCAAAACTGCGGTAGGGTGTTAGACCTGAGGACAATGATTACCTCTGAGGGACAGTTGATCTGATCTTCATTTGGCTTGGAGGTGATCAGGGCCAAGGAAGTCCACGTGGTTGCCCACTTCCCACAGTCCTGGAGGGTGACCAGCTTTCCTGGTTCACCCAGGCCTATTGGCTGCCCAGGATACAGAACTCTCAGTGCTACACTGGGGAGAGGCTAAGGGCTCCTGGGTGGCTCAGTCGGTTAAGCTTCTGCCTTCAGCTCAGGTCATGATCCTGGGATGATGGGATTGAGCTTGCTTCTCCCTCTGCCTGCCACTCCCCCTACTTATGCATTCTCTCTCTCTCTCTGACATATAAATAAGTAAAATCTTAAAAAAAGTATAAAATGAGGATAGTCTGGGAAACTAGGACAGCTGGTCTCCCTACCAGTTAGGGACTGCCCTTAAATTTTCACAGTGAACATACCCATGTAACCTGTCCCCAGATGCAGAATGCCCACACGGCTAGGGCCCCTGTAGCCCAGGTCACCTCCAAGCCACATGAAGGTCAGATCCCTGCCACAACTCCCTCCCAGGCTTGCAGTGAGGATCAAATGGGAGCCCCTGTGAAAATCTGTGAGGGACCCAGGGATAGAGCCAGGCCACAGGACAGAGGGGTCTGAACAGAAAGAACTGAGCCAGCCTGTTTCTCAAGTGCCAGGTGTCTCCCCCAGGGCCAGAGCAGCCGTGGGAGCACGTGAGCACCGTGCAGACTGGGGCAGCCCCCAGAGGGGTGGCTGGGTCTACAGCTCTGCTCTAATTCCCTATCTACCAAGGGAGCCAGGGTCACTGCAGCTTCCACTAGCCGTCAGCTCCCTTTCTCCTGGGGTAGGGGAGGGGAGGGGGAAACAGGCACACGTGCTCCTGGCTAGGGAGCTTCTTGTCTGCTGCTTTGGGAGAGGTGGGGGGACCCCGTGCAAGGAAGAAGAGGACTCTCTGGGCTACAGAGCCCACGACCCAGGTGTTACTGAGGGAGGCTGTCCTGACAGGCCACACTGAGAATCGAACTCCTGAGCAGGTAGAAAAGAATGAAAACTCCTGGCCCTGGGGAGGGGGTGTATGAAAGGGGGACACCAAGTAATCTTGGTCAGTTCACTCTGCACACACACAAAATCACTCCATCTCTGCTCAAGCTTTTGTACCAGCGGTTGCTGAAGCTGACTGTGCAGCACAATCTCCTAGAGCTGTTTGTCAGTTGGCTCGGAAGACCCCAGGGGGCAAAGAAAGCTTCCTCGGTCCTCCTCAAGTTTTCTATGAGGACATTGAACTTTTCCTTTCACTTTAACAACAGAAATATGTTCACTTTTCGAAATGAACGCCTGCCTATCTGCATTTTCAGGAAACCATCCCATCACTGTGTGTTGCCCCATAAACCCAGGGGCTGCCTCTGAGGCTAAGGACTATCTGCAGCCTGGGGTTTTGGAGACTAAATCAGTGAGAGCCCCCCAAAGGTGTGTGTTCTAGAGCCTGCTAGTCAGAAAAGTGTGGTCCTTGGACCAACACTACCGGCAGCCTGGAAGCTCTTAGAAACGTGGATTCTAGGCTGTCCTAGACCTCCCAAAGCAGAATCTGCAGTCTACAGAGAGGCCTAAGTGATTTGTGTCTAGGACTGGTCCCAAAGCTCTGGTGGGCATTCCTGCCATCATTAATCAAAGTGGCTTCATATTGTCCACCTGATTCCCCAATTTCGATTCCTGCGTGGCTTTCTGTTGTCTGCTGAGGGCTTTCTCATCAGAAGTGCTTATAACGGGCTCATATACTGGACTCAGGAATGAGGCTGGTCGCTGGAGTCCCCCTGCCATGAGGATGGGGTGCTGTCTTCTGAAGACAATGATGATGCCCACCGAGGTGCCCCTGCGTTCCCTGCCTCCTTCTCCATGGACCCACCTACACAAGCAAGGGTAAATTACGTAGCACCAGCCCCACGCCACCCTCCTGACTGAAGACCCCAGCCTGGTCAGCACGAGGGACAGTGACAGGCCCAGGATGGGGTGTCAGGGTCAGCGCTAGCCACTCCGACAGGAATGCAACAGGGTCTGCTGACTCCACTGGGCAAACCGGAGTGGGGCAGGCTGGTGGGAGCGGGATAGGAGCTGCTGCCCTCTTGACTCTGAGGTGGGCTCTCCACCAACACCCACACTAGCCCCTTCAGTGGCAGGGCAGCCCAGGACCCTCCTGTGGGGCTCTCTGCCCCTCCCTCACGTGCCCGAGACTCACAGGATGTAGCAGATGACTCCGATGCTCCACATGTCTGTGGCATAGCCGATGGGCTCGTAGTTGATGACTTCAGGAGCCACAAACTCCGGGGTGCCAAAGAGGACCTTCAGAGACCCCGCATTCTCTGTAACCAGGATGGAGAGGGATAAATCACCAGAACATTCAGGAGGAACCCATGCTAAGTGAACGCCATCCGTGTGCATGGGAGGGACACAGACAATGCCTGGCTCTTGGATACTCTCCCCTTGAGAATGGCACGGAGACACCTGGCCTCCTTGGGAATTGGTGTGACAATGCCCTGGTGAAACTGACAGACCACGCACTCCCTGTCAGTATCAGGGGCGGGGTCCAACAGGGAGAGGAGGCTGCGGAAGCCCCTGCACCTCACACGGTCTTTCTTTCTTTTTTTTTAATGCTTTATTTATTTACTTGACACAGAGAGAGAGAGAAAGTGGGCAAGCAGAGGGAGAAAGTGGGCAGGCAGAAGGAGAAGCAGGAGCCCCGCAGAGTAGGGGAAGCCCGATATGGTACTTGATCCCAGGACTCTGGCATCCTGACCTGAGCCAAAGGCAGTGGCTTAACTAACTGAGCCACCGAGGTGGCACCAACCTCCCACCCCCAGCATGGTTTTTCACATGTCTGTCTCTCCCAAGCATTCCCAGAAGGGGCTGTGACTTGTGCTTGGCAATAATCCCTAACATTCTCTATGTCCTCTGTACCCTGCTGCCTGTTTCGTAAGGACTTTCCTATTCAATATTCTCGGGGACCTGAAGGCGGCATGACATCCCTGTTCCTGAGGAAGAAAGGGAGGCCCAGAGCAGTCGAGTGGTTTACCCACATTTAACAGTGGGGGTCAGGACCTAAGCCCAGGTAGTCCCACTCCTAAGCTATACCCCCTTGCCCCCACCTGTCTCTCCTCCCAGGAGTTACCAGGGGTCAGCCAGGAAAGACCTTAACCCCAGGCTGCTGTCACTCAGCCGGAAAGGACCAGAGATGCCCAGTAGGATGTCCACTGCATGGTAACATCTCCTGGAGAATCTCGTCCATAGTGGGGGGGTGGCAGACGTCTGGCCTGTAGACCACATCTGCTCTGTGTCACTACAGAGCCTGCAACAAATGCTCAAAGACAGACCACTGAAGAGCCTTCAGATGCAAAAGCTCTGTTCCACTCCAACCTGAACCCTTCCAGCTACACGCTAGTCTTTCCCCGCTCTCCAGGCCATGGGAGACACGCTCTCTCCATATATCTCTCACCGTGGGAGCCTGCACGTTATGTCACTGGGGCTCTAATGCTACCAGCCCCTTGGGCCAGAAGCACCCTCTCTGCTCAAACCGTGAGTGGTTCCTGCCTGAAGGGGGGCCCTGTGCACCAGCTGCTGCCCCCACACCACGTCTTCAGCGGATGGAGCACAGCAAGTCAGAGCCTAGCAGAACCTCACTGCCTCAGTGTCCTCTTTGTAATGGGGTGAAAGGTCAGTCTGCGCCAGCCCTCAGTTCCTTGGTGACAGGGCAGGGGTCAGGGGATAGAGGGTGAGGCTGTTTTGTCACTTACTGAGACATCAAAGGGTGAAGCAGGCAGGGGGTACGTGGGCAGGCGTGAGGCAGACATCACAGACCGAGACGGCTACAGGGCTGGACACGAAGGCCCCTGGCACCTGTCCCCCAGCTGAGGCAGGAATAGCAGGGGAGCCTCAGGGAACACTGAGCCGGGTCCGGGGTCCTTGTTAAGCCCCAGCACCTCTCCTGCCTCGTGGTGGGACCTGGTCTACCGCTTCCTGGTCTATAAACCAGGGCTCTGACAATCTGCCCTGCCGCTCTTGCAGGGCTGCTGTGAGAACCCAGTGCAAGTGTGTGAAAGTGCTCCGGAAGTCGCTGTGAAAGACACAAATGGGAGCAGGCACCATCACCAAAATGAGTGGCTGCTGCAGGCCCCAGAGTGAAAGTGCAAGAGGGGAGAGTGACGGCAACAAAAGTCAACAGCGAAGGCTCACTGTGTGCCAGGCACCACTTCCATCACTGCACCTGTATGAATGTCCCTGACCCGACCCTCCCCCACTGCTCGAGCAGCGGGGGGACTACCATTAACCCATTTTACAGATAAGGGATAGAGACTCGAGGCCAAGCCTAGTGGGTGGCCAGGGCAGGAAGGGAGCCTCAGCAGCCCCCATGACCTCTGACGTTAGCTCCAACCCAGCGCATTCCCTCCAACACCCAGTGCATGTAACACAGTCACCGTCTGTGGGTGGGCACAAGACAGGTGAGCAGCCTTACCCAGCTTTCTGGCCAGACCGAAGTCAATGAGCTTGATTCTGGTGCCGGTTTTATTGACACACATGATGTTCTCGGGCTTGAGGTCCAGGTGGACGATGCCCTGCTTGTGGATGTATTCCACCCCTTCTGATATCTGCCTCATGTACTGAATGCACTCCCGCTCCGTCAGCTCGAAGTCCTCGTCGATGATGCGCTCGAACAGCTCACCCCCCGACACGCTGCAGGGGCGGGAACAACAGTTAGCTCCCAGGAGCATGGCGAGCAGGCTGGCAGGGAGTCTGGCCCAGGGCAGTCTGGGGCAGGAGTGGCGGGGATGGGGGACAGGCAGCAAAGCCCAGGGTAGGAGGGGGGCCGGGCACTTCTGCAGCTTCGTGAGTTCTAGGCCCCTGTTCTGTTATGCTGATCCTGGTTTCCCCTGTATGAGTGAGGAGGGCCCGGGCCTCCTGATTTCCTGCTATGGTCGGGGGGCACTGTTCGTGCCCACTAAGCTGCTGGGGGACTCAAGGAAGCATCGGGCTGGGCAGTTTCAGAGGTGATCATGAGCTGAGTGAGTCAGACATAATCTCCTTGGCTTGACAAAAGGGGTAACCACCAGGCGGCTTCCTTCCCTGAATGACCACAGATGTGTAAGGGCTCATTCTTGTACCCCAGCTATGTATTCTAGTCAGGAAGAATTGATGTTTGAAAGACTCACAACACCCATAGCATTTGTTCCACACATCCAGAAACAGAAAAATAGCTTCAGGGGCACCTGGGTTCCTTAGTGGGTTAAAGCCTCTGCCTTTGGCTCAGGATGATCCCAGGGTCCTGAGATCGAGCCCCACATCAGGCTCTCTGCTCAGCAGGGAGCCTGCTTCCTCCCCTCTCTCTGTCTGCCTCTCTGCCTATATGTGATCTGTCTGTCAAATAAATAAATAAAATCTTAAAAAAAAAAAAAAGAAAGAAAAAAGAAAAATAGCTTCAATAATAAGGAGCCCCAGCACATTTTCTGACATTTATCGGCTGCAACCCATTACAATTGCCTCCTCTAGCCAGGCCTGTGGCATCAGTTACTCCTTCCAGCCACAACTAACTTGTCTGGCCTGCTCCCTTGCTCTGACTACATAGACCCTGGACCCTGACCCAGGTGTTTCTGGGGCCCACAGCAGGCATCTTCCACTAAGAACTGGCCCAGAGGCTACAGCCAGTAGCATACTGCCCTTCAGTACAAACACATGGCCTTGTCACCTGAGTGACATGGGTCCCTTCTGTTCCCCTGTCCCAGACCTCTGACCCACCTCCCTTCCTTGCTGCTCAGAAAATTTAAAGCATTTCCCCGGTGACTTTTATAGCATGCAGATGTCAGTAAGCTCTGTTCTGCAATGGCCTGTATGTCCACCAGCTGAGCAAGGCTAGATAGGTTTTGTTCTGGGCCCACCCTCTTCTAGGGGCCTTCTCTCTTCTAATGGGAGCCATCATGAAGAAGGGAAGAGCTGCATGTGGATCCTGTCTCTGCCTTTTACAGCTGTGTGACCTTGGGCACAGCACTTAACCTTTCTGAGCCTTGCTTTCTTTATCTGTCCTTACCTCATAGAGTCGTTAGGATCGAAGGAACTTTTGTAAAGCATTATGCCTGACATGCAGTAGGTGCTCACCACATATTAATTAGCATTTCACAATCTGTGGTGAGTCCGTGGATCTTGGCAGTGACCCTGAGGGAGGGACAGACAGGGGTGCAGCATGGGGTCCAGCACACCACGGCCTGTGTGGGCCTCCAGCACTTTCCAGGAGGGCACCAGTGGCTGCTGGAGGTGCTAGAACGGAGGCTCTCGCACCTGGGGCGGGGCGGGGGGGGGGGTTTCCCTGGGTGGTCAGCAGGTGGCGCCTGTGTCCTTAAGCTCTCCGTTTCCACAGCTCTGCTCCAAGTCAAACTTGAATTATCCCTCTCAGGTCTCCCTCGACCCTTACCCATCTCTGGGCCTCAATGTCCTCACCGGGAAGGTGAAGATAAAAACAGCACCACCTCAAGGGGTGAGTGCCTGTGACATAGTACGTGCTCAATAATCACCTTTTTAAAAAAATTAGATTGAAAATTTTTTTTAAAAGCCTGTGGGTTTTTTTGTTTTTTGTTTTTATTTTTTTTTTAAAGATTTTATTTATTTATTTGACAGACAGAGATCACAAGTAGACAGAGAGGCAGGCAGAGAGAAGGGGGAAAGCAGGCTCCTCACCGAGCAGAGAGCCCGATGCGGGGCTCGATCCCAGGACACTAAGATCACAACCTGAGCCGAACGCAGAGGCTTAACCACTGAGCCACCCAAGCGCCCCTTTTTTGTTTTTTCAAAGTGCCTACTGGGGCTCTTGTTGAAAATACAGACTCTCAGGGTCTTCCTCTCTGCAGATTATAATTTAGAAAATCTTGGGAGGGCTCTGAGAATCCTTATGTTACATAAGCCCCCCAGGTCATCCTTAGGATTGGGACAAGCTTGGGAAATTTAACTGAGAAACTCCTCTGAGAAATCACTCCTGATTTCCCCAGAGGAAATTAACTTTCCAGTCCTGGGTTTCATCTGTACTTTTTTTGTATCAGATCTGCCTTGTCTCAAAGTTGTTTATGAATATGTGTGGAAAAGGTCTGGCTCATCTCTAGAACTTTATTTATACCTGGCAATAATGTGGCACTGACAAGGTGTCTCAAAATGTGTGCTTCTAAATGCAAAATATTCTGGAAAAGTAAGCAACCATTATTTGCAGTGCCCTTGGGAATGTCTGAGGCAATGAGTAGTAGAAATCTGAGCTGTAGAGGTAATTACTACTGCCTTTCTAGAAGTAACCCATTCAGTGTAAGTTGAAGTAGGTTCAATCTATTAAAAAATAGTTAATGTATTTTGAAAGCTGTTCCTATGGTCCGTTTCCTAGGATGGAAGAGGTTACAGAAACAGGATTAATGGTTCTACCTAGGTTTCTCTTGAAAATTCTCAAGATTATGGGTGGAAAGGAGCTGCCACACACAGAGATGGGATCAAGCCAAGGGCCAAGACTGGGCCAGAGGAAATGTATGCTTAATAAATGAACAGTGAGTGAGTGAGTAAATACCATCTAGCAAGGCTACTTAATCCCAAGGGATCAAATTCACCTCCCCCTCAAGTGTAGACCTTGGCGAGCCCTCCCTGGCAGCCAGTAGGCATGATGTTTCATGGACTCCAGACCCAGACCCTCTACTCCTTGTCTCCTGGCAGCCAACTGAATAGTCTTTGATAAATTTAGCCAATGGCAACACAGAAGTGAGATGGACAGTGAAAGACCCAGCCTAAATCGTACTGCTTCAGTGCTGAGGGTCTTACCACCACTTGGAAGGGCCTGGGCATTCCCCAAGGACAAGCCGAGATTTGAGGCCAGGAGCCCGAGGGAACCCCTGTCTCTGGGCAACAACCCCCCATAAACGTGGGGGCTTGTGGCTTGTCCCATCATCAGAGGTCAGAGAGGCTGAAGACACATTGCTTCTGATTTCTTACTGTGTCGGAGGCGGCTGAACTGAAGGAGGGGACCCTGGAAGATATTTTCACTTCTCTACATCACTAGGCCTTGTCCTTCTCTTACTTTTAGTATCTCCATCAAACAAGGGCAATGGCAAATTGTACCGCTGAATGCCAGGCTTTACCCTCTCGAGGCCAAGTCTGTTTAAGCTGGAAGGGAAGTATGGATGGAGTGTGAATGTGCTCCCACTTCTTTGGTTGAGCTCCTATCAAGGGGCAAGCTCCTTACCCCAATTGCAGAAGATTGGCATCTGTGACTGCCAGACTTGCTCCTGGCCACTGGGGAGGTGCGGGGAGGAGGGACGAAAGCCAGGCCAGCTGAAGCCTTCTTATGTTTTCTCTCAACATTTTCCATCCAGCTTGCCAACTCCCAATTCCACGCTAAGTATGGTGTTCTGCCCACTGGTGCTGCTGCCCAGCCTTACCCAGGCTTGGCTGCCTCTCACCCCCTCCCCGCACCCTCTCCCAACTTGCCCAAGGTTTAACTTCTAAACATAAGACATTTCTTCCCATGTCCCCACACGCCCGCACTGGCTGCACCAAGCGACTTGTTCTGGAATGACCGTGAAGCACAGAGCCCAAGGGCTAATGTGAGGGAGTGATCAGTGAGGCCACAGACATGGGCCGGCCTTGCCCGGAAGTGGGCAGGTGGGCTCGAATTGGGGCCGAAAACAGATTCTAAGACATGAATGCAGACTTTCTTGGAGTAGTTTACAATTCCACGGAATTGTCGAATTTTAGAACCAAAAAGGGAGTCTAATCCCAATATGCCTCCTCACTGGAAGGATTTAGTAATGACAAAATCACAGCTCAGCAGTAATAGGACCTGACTCCAGGTTTCCTGAATAGGAAGGTTTTTGTTCCACAACACCTCGGTGTGTGTTAAAATGCTCACGGAAGAATTTTAAGTGGGAAAGAGACCCCAACATGGAGAAAGTCAATGTATCATACGACTAAGAATAAGTCCCAATTAGAGAGCAGTAGGCCTGACTACATGATTCCATTTAATCCTCACGTTATTCATGGGGCAGCTTATATCCTCCTTTTACCAATAATAACACTAAGAAATTAGCATAGCTGAGTAACTTATTCAAGGCCACACAACAAGTAAGAGGCAGTGCTGGGACTGACGTGAGACTTATCAGACTCAATTTGTGTTCTAAGTCCGTGCTTTTAAGCCCCTCTAGCTTTTCCAGATGTGCATAAGCCGGAAGGAAACACCCCAAAGTGATCACAGAGTGAGGGGAGAAAATCACACCTTAAGCCCGGGAGGGCCTCACCTTTCCTGGGAACAAAGGTGTTGAAAGGACTAAGATCCTGAAGCTCAGGACGAGCAAGCAAGGAAGCTGAAGGCAGTTTCACAAGATTTCTAAATATTTCAAATGCACATGCACTTTGATCTTGCATAACCACACTTCTGGGAATGTCTCCTACAGATGAGCACAGGTGTGAATGAAGAGATGTATGGACAAGGTTACAAACACTGTTTGGAAGGGCAAAGGCCTGGAAACCAAGGCAGACCACTCCAGGAGACTGTGGTTTCTGCACGTAAGCTAATCCCACGGAGCAGGGCGGATGGGAAGCTCACCAGCCACGGAAACATTCAGAGCCCTTCGCACCATATGAACTTGGTGCTGAAGTTCAAAAGGAAGGAAAGGAACGAAAGGAAGCAAAAATATAGAATAGTGGCTAGGAGGTACCTTGGTGCTAAAAGGTGGGAAATATTTTTTTAAAAAAGCATATATGCTTGTATTTTCATAAGGAAAGTTTGGAAGGATACAAACAAAACCAGTGGAAATAGTTACCGGTGTGAGCGGTAGTGGTAGAAACGGGGTGGATGAGGGACAGGGGTCAGAATGGGAACGGATTATTGTGTATGTTCTTACAGTCACAATTTTTGATCTGATGGTATCACACTGAAAAAAACTTCTCATGAAAAACAGGAAAGAAAACTGAAAGACACAGACCCCTCTGCAGAGGACATCTGGCTGAGGGCAGAATGCGCATGTGCGTTATGTGTTTATGTATGTGGGTGGGTGGGTGGGTGTGAACCTGCGCAAGTGTGCCTATGCGTGCCTGCCAGCGGCTTGGGGGTGGATTCCAGGAAAACCTTGGCTGGAGGGCATCTGATCTGTCCCCTGTGTGTGGACAGCCCAGCCCAGAAAGAACTACCTATCCTCTGGTGAGAAGTCAAAGTACAAATGAGCACACGATGGGGGACTGCAGAGCACAGGGTTGCACCCCCACATCCCAAGCCCCACACCCTGGGTACCTCTACTTTTGAAGGCCAGTCAGGAAATTGTTCTGTCCCTCCCTTTCTCCTCCAAAGCCGCCTCCAAGTCAAAGCCCCTGAATGCAGATGCGGAGGCTAGGGGTAATCTTGGCACGTTCACAGGGAGGTGGGGGCAAAAGGGGGGCAGGGGTCCTCAAAGATCTGCCAGTGTGTTACGGAAACGAGCGAGGGCTGCATGGGCTGGAGGTCAGTGGGTAAGGGCCACTCCTGTGTACAGATGTGCTGTTCTAGGGGGTGCCCCCCGGCCACTGCAGGTGGGGAGGCTCTTTCAGGCTACAGCTCTACCTGCAGTGCTCCCCACTTTGGGGCAGAGGGGCCTGGGTGTGAATGTTGGTGGAGATGCGCGAGGGGCTCCTGGGCCCGCAGCCCACCACTCACATCTCCAGGACCATGACGATGTTGGCTTTTTCTTCGAAAGCGTCCACACACTGGACCAGCTTGGGGTGGTGGAGGCAGTTCATGATGCTGATCTCCTGCCGGATATTCTCTTTCTCTTTTGCAGAATATGCCTTGAAGAATTTCCCTGCCCAGATTTTTCCAGTTTTCTTCTCTACAAGTCGAAAGACCTGTCCAAATTTCCCACTGCGAATGAAAGGAGGAGGAGAGAAAAGGCAAATTGAGCCAAGCTTTCCACTACACTGGGGCTGACAAGTGATGCTGTGGGAGAAATCTAGTCCACCTCTTTTTCGAAATAAGATGTTATTGGCGCACAGCCACGCTCGTGCGTGTGCATTTCGCCCATGGCTACTTTTCTGCTTCGCCAAAACCTCACCTAGCCATTATCTGGCCCTTTACAGAAAAGTTTGCCAGTGCCTGCCCTTGATCATGGGGTGCCCCTCTAGCTCAGACAACCCTCCTCTCCCTCATCTACAAGCTTGTGGCCAGGCCCAGCCCACATCCCCATCCAATCCCCACCCAGGCCCGCTCCTCTGTCTGGGCTGAAGCCTCCCTCCTGGCTGATGGACTTCTCTCTCCTTCATCAAAAAGAGGGACCCATGACTTCAGGTGGAGGAAGTCCTCCCCAGATACAGAGAATTTCTGAGTGGCTACTTCCTTCTGCTCCAGTGGCCAGCATGGGGCCCTGGAGACAGCCCAGGGAGGTCCATGCTGTCCATGGTGGGAGAAAGGAGTTCGGTGTTCCTCTGACCCAGCTCCTATGCACAGGGCAGGCTCCTTGTAGGCAACTCTGTTGAGGTTGGTGTCACCCTTTTATTTCCCAGAAACCTCCTAGAAATCAAACCTGAACTCCATCCCCTTGGCCTCCACTGGGCTTCTCCAGGGATAGTGGGAGACAGGCAGCTGTGGGGCTGCTGCTGGAGGGGACGGTGTGAAGGCTCAGGGCTGGGGTGTCCGCACTCCAGGGGACAACCAGATCAAACAGCGCAGACCAGGTTCCTAAAGCGAGCAATGGTGAGCAGCTGTGCCTTTCAAGGCTGTGGGCTTTACAGAGGCACAGAAGCTATGACTGCAGAACAGTGAGATGGCTCAGACTGGCCTGCCTCCTGCCGATGACACGGACGGCAGCCTCAGACAGTCCGACCAGACCCCGGTGGTGCCTTGTTAGCCCGTACGGGGGTTGGGAGGGAGAAGGCACAGGAAAGGGAGGCCTTGCTCAAGACTCTCCTGGAGCTGAGCCAGCTGCACCAGCAGTAGCTGAGAGGGCCAGGGTGGGGATGCCCTTGTGGGTTGCTAACTGGGTCTGCACCTCCTCTTTCTACAGGGGGTCTCAGCATGGGAGGTTGGCAAAACCCAGGAAAAGATGGGGACACGAGGCATGGAACTTAATGATGGGATCTGCGCCACCCCACCCTGGGGGCCCGAAAGACACTTCCCGTTCCACTTACGAGCCTAGTCTCTCTTCGATGTCATAGAAGTCAGACACTTTTTGTTCAGTGTTGACAGTCACGTTCCGGTAGTCGATCTCAGGTTCCTTCTCATCTGCGGGGTGGAGGTGGGGTGAGTGTGAGCCGTCAGATTCCTCTCTCGCCCCCCCTCCACCCGTCCCTCGAGTCTACCTGAGGACAGGTGGCCTGCACTCACCATCATCTGAGGCCTCCACTTCGTCCTTTGGCTCTAGGGGGAGACAGGGAGGAACACAGAGGACAGAGTGGTCATTAGGGAAGGACCATCAAGAACGAAACATGCTGGGGGTCTTGTCAGACCTCAGGCTTCCCAGGCCCAAGACCACGAAGCCCAGAGCACTGGGAATGGTCATGGGCTTGGGTCAGTCCCCACTGTACCAGGGCCATGGACACACCACCACAGGCCCTCCTCAGCCTACCCAGCAACTTCTTCACAAACGCTCACCTCCATTCCTTGCTCTGTAACCTCAGGATCCCCTAGACATACCCTTCTTCACAGTGCTCCCAGGCTCTCTGACTTTCAGAACCAACACAACTGTGACAGCCCCTTTCTGCTTGGCTCGAAAGTCAGCAACTTAAATTGCTCTGAGTATCAAATCTATCTATCCATTTACTTAGATAATGGTACCTGGAGTTCTAGCCGTGTACCAGGTATCATACAAGCTACTGTGGGTATACAAACAAAATACACAGAAGGCATGATGTCTCCTTCCTGGAGGTTACAGTTGAGTTGGGGAGGGAGAACTACATCCCCCTGAAATCCCAGCACATGACATCTCAGCACAAACTGAACGTACAGGGCAGGATGTTGATACAAAATAGGGCAACTATAAGAGGAATTATTCTGGGAAGAAAAAGCCCTTGAGTTGGGTCTTAAAGGATATGCTGGAACACAACGGGAAGGTGGGTGAGGGCATACAGTGAAGGCAGCAGGTGTTTGAGAGGTGTGGCGAGAAGGGACATAAGCAGCCCACGCTGGCTGCTCACATGGATGCGTCAGAAGTGAATGGGGGGAGGTATGAGGGGACAGTCCGTGTCCATCAGAAGAAATTCACATCAGAGCTCCAGGCTTTCCTTTTATTTTTACTTATTTATTTATTTATTTTAAAATATTTTATTTATTTATTTGATAGAGAAAGAGAGAGAGAGTGAGAGGGGGAACACAAGCAGGGGGAGTGGGAGAGGGAGAAGCAGGCTTCCCGCAGAGTAGGGAGTCCAAAGTGGGGCTGGATCCCAGGACCCTGGGATGATGACCCAAGCCGAAAGCAGACAGTTAATGGACTGAGCCACCCAGGCGCCCCTCCAGGCTTTCCCTTCCCTAGGCATAGCTTTGTCCCTATGGAGCCACTATGTTTTTTGACCTTGGTTGAGAGCCTTTCCCTTTCTGGGTCCCTGTTTCCTCTTCGGTAAAAGGAGGGAGGTGTATTTTTAGGTGATTTCTAGTGTCACTGGCTAGCTCTAGATGCCATATTTTGTGATGTGCTCTGTGCTCCTTAGTCAGGATGTGGGCTATGTTTCACAGACAGATGGAGACAAGGCAGGTTTCCTGAGGAGATAGAACAAAGAACTGAGAGAAGTCAGTGAGGGAGGACAGAGATTTTATAGAGCGCATGCGCCATGTGTGTGCATGTGTATGTGTGTGTGTGTGTGTGTCTGTGTGTCTGGGTGAGAGAATCAAGACTTTGGGGAAAGGTTGTGATAAGGGACAGCACTCATCCTATGGATAAGTCTTCCAGGAGCAAGAGAGGCTGCAATTTATTTAGAGTCATTTTTTTAAAAATTTTTTAAAAATTTTTTAAAAGATTTTATTTATTTGAGAGAGGAAATCATGAGTAGGTAGAGGGGCAGAGGGAGAGGGAGAAGCAGACTCCATGCTGAGTGGGGAGCCTGACTTGGGGCTCCATCCCAGGACACCGAGATCATGACCTGAGCTTAACGGATCAAGCCACCCAGGCGCCCCTTGTTTAGAGTCCTTAAAGTACTGCTGAGGAAATGAAAAATTAAACATCACTGGGAGAGGGAAGAAAATTCTGTCACAGGAAGGCAAATGCTCTGGAACCATAAAAAGGGTAGGAGGGATGGGAACTCCCTGGTTAGTGGTGGGGGTTTCACAGAGAGCTCCAGGACAGCAGCCTAACCGAGCAAGTCTTTTTGCTCTAACTGAGCAACACTTGCACTTGAGAGTAGAGAGTGACCTTGTCAGTTCGTAGACCATTAGAATGCCCGGGGAGCCACACCTGGAAGGCAGCAACAGAGTCACATTTCAGGGTGAATTTAATTATTTAACCTTTAGGGGTAACAAGCCCTAGGGCAGCTAGTTAAAACCCAAGCGTGGGGAGCCCAGTTTCTCAGCCTTCTTATTGCTCTGGCCAACAGAACGCCATCAAGGCAGGTAGAGGGTAAATGTGCACTGGCCACAAGCAGGTATTCTTACTCTGCCCCCAGCAGAGCCTGGGGTCGTCTGCTACTGGAACTGGGGCCGTAGGCACTTAAAAAGTCACAGCAGGGCTGGGGAGGCATGCAAAGCCACTGAAAGGAAGAGCTGCTGTGGGGGAGATAAGCAGACATGGTTAGACCTCCCTGGTTGGGGAAAAAGTCTAAAGTAGAGATTTTTTTTAGAGGAGGGGGCAGGGAGAGGGAGAGAGAGAATCTCAAGCAGGGTCCACGTTCAGCATGGAGCCCCATGTGGGGCTCGATCCCAGGACCCTGAGATCATGACCTGAGCCGAAATCAAGAGTCAGACACCCAACTGAATGAGACACCCTTACTTTTTAACAATTTCAATGGCCAAGGGTGAGATTAAGGTTACTGATTTTTTTTAAAGACTGATTGATTGATTGATTGATTGATTTGACAGAGAGAGAGAGATCACAAGTAGGCAGAAAAGCAGGCAGAGAGAGAGGGAAAGCTCCGTGCTGAGCAGAGAGTCCAATGCAGGGCCCGATCCCAGGACCCTGGGATCATGACCTGAGCCAAAGGCAGAGGCTTTAACCACTGAGCCACCCAGGCGCCCCAAAGTTACCGATTTTTATCAGTTAATCAGTGCCGTAACTTGAGAGAATGATCTCGTGTGATTCCTCACACTGGAGAAACGCTGTATAAGAACTCGCATCTCCAGATGCACCATGAGAATGATAAATAGGGTCAGCAGGAGTTTAGGGCACTTCGGATGGGGCTTTAAGGGAACCAAGGGGTTTGAATCCTTCACAACGGCTGCTGTCACTGGCTTGGCCTGGAGACCAAATACTAACAATAACAGCAACCTTTACTGTTGTGGAGGCCTAGCGTCCTGGCCCACAGTACCCCCTCTGAGAGAGTGTTCACCAATAAGGCGTCCCCTTTTCTTTTCATTCCCATGCCACTCATCCTGGTGTGGAATGAGCAGTGGGACAAGAGATAAAGGAGAAGGCAGGCCGTGTAGGCCTGGCATCTTTAGTAAGAACTATCTGTGCTTCCCTAGTGAGGGGGCAGCCGCTGTGCGTGGGGCTTTCCAATGGCCTGGCACCTGGGGGCACCCTGCGGGGAGAAGGCATGCCATTCTAGAACTGGCCTCTTCCCAGTGTTAGAAATGACAAGGCTGGCCTTCTGGCCCTCACTGCAAACACCACATCCATCCTTCACCTCTGCCTTTCTCCCTTGGCAACTGAAACGCAGACAGCTCTCCTGGTGCTATGGTTGTTGGGACCTAGATCCTTTTCAGGGAAGTCACGCCCCTCTTTCGGGCTCACTGTTCCACCACTCTTCCTCTGTTTGAAACAGACCAAGACTCCAGGCTGAGAGGTTTCCCTTCTTCCCTTTCCTTCTCGTTCTGCCTCCACTCTGCTTGGAGGGGGATGTGGCTCTAAGGAGAGGAGCAGGGTAGGAGTTGGGGAAAGGCCACAGTTGGATTATCCAGGCCTTCAAGAATAAAGGGCTGTAATAATGGGAGGGGTGACCACTCAGTTTCCATCTTTCCACCACAGAAGGAGCTGAACTACACAGCAGGAGGGATTTCAACAAGAGGTTTCAAAAACCTTCTATTCAGAAAGAGCTAGGACATCCGCGAGCTAAGCACAAGAACTATTTGGAAGATGGTTCTGAGCTCTATCGGCAAGTAGGTAAGTCTCATGCCCCTGGAGTAGTGTTTGGGACAGAACCAGATGTGCCCTGGGGACTTTCACACGGCATGACTTAAGCAGCCCCCTGGACAGAGCTCTCCAGGGCCAAGGGCTGTTCCATGCCCAATGGGCACTAGAGGGCACCCCAGCCCCAGAGAGGCCTCTGCAGCCCCAGACCGGGCCAGCCGGTCTGCATCTCTAACTGCCCTCAGGCTTGCAAGGAAGCCGTAGCTCCTCAAGGAGCCTTCCTCCCTGTTGATTCACTAGCAATGATATATTCTAGAACAAATTAGGATGAGGGCAAGGATAGAGTGGATTGAAGAGTCAGAGCAGGGGTGGGGGGGGGGGGGACAGGAAGGCCTGGCTGGGACGGGAGAGATGGGTGTACTAGGCTAGTGGCTCTGTTTACCCAGGTTTGGGAAGACAGGGAGGGGAGCTAACTGGGTTAGGGATCCTAGTGTGAGGGGCGGCTGTCGCATAAGGAGGCCTCTAAAGCTGGGGTTGGGGGAAGGACACCGTGCTTTGTCCTGTGCCAGCCAAACAGTGCCTGAACAGAGGAGGGGTGCAGGATACATTGGGGGAATGAATGTAAGGTGGGGTTGGGGTGCTTAGCAGGGTTAGAACGGGGAGATCAGGATGAAGAGGAAAACCCAAGCTGCTACGGCACAGACGGGAGGGGTCCTGGTGGCAGTGGGGAAGGGGACAGCCGATGTTAGCTGGGCTTAGTGGAGGGAGAGTGAGTTGGCACTGCTGTTTCGATGACCACCACAGACCACTGGCTCCATGGAGAGGAGCCACCAAAACCTCCCTCCTCTACCTCACACCCACCCATGCACACATGCAGTTCACACGCGTGTGCAAACACACCCCACTTCTCTGTGAGGCATTTCCCTTTTAAAGTAGACAGATGACCTACCCAGGTTATAACTAACAAGCATCTGACCGGTCCACGGGGGGCTTCACTTCGAACCCCCACCTCCCTCCAGCCCACCTTCCCAATCCCTCCATCCTCTGCCCCTCAGTCCTAATGCTCCACAACTCTTCTGCCGCCCCTCCTCCCCAGTAATCCAGCTGGGCCTGGAGGTGGGAACAGCTTCCAGTCTGGAAGCTCTGGGTGGCCTGGACCCCTCCTTGGGCTTGCAGGCTATTTTTGCATTTCCTTTCATTTGCTCCCAGCCAGGAGGGGCCCTAGGAAGAGAGTCTGAGGACCACAGCAGGGGTTTGGCTCGGCTGCAGGGAGGCTGGGGAGGGCAACCTGCCCAGAGCCCAGCAGTCCTAGCCCCTGGTCCCCACAGACTCTCCCTCTAGCCCTGGGCGCTGCTGTCCTGGCCTCCTGGGAGTCACGCCTTAAGCACTCATGGCCTTCATCTTTTGGGATTTATCAGGAACTCTACAGTTTCTCTGGGTTTCCTCCAGAGATGACCTGGAAGAGCTCCTTTCCAGCTAAGGAACATCTCACTGCCCTGTCATCTCTTTCCTTCTCACTTTTCCAGAGGTGGGGAGTACTCTTCTTGAACAAAGCAATATGCTAAAAACATAAAACTGAGTGCCTGATCTGGAGCCCCCACTGCCCCCAAGCTAACCTGCCTATGCCAGCTCATTTCGAAGGGGGGCGTCAAAGGGCGGCAGATAGCCGTTCTGTTACCCGGCTCCCCCAGCAGACATTTGCAAGCAGCTGTTGGGCAGGAGCCCAGGAGCCCAGGACAGCTGCAGGGAGGCCCAGTGGGCCTGTTCCAGGGGCTGGGACCCATGCCTCCACAGCCTCCACATTCCCAGATAAAGGCCCCCAAGACAGGGCTGTACCTGCAACGTTATAAATCTGGTGTATTTTCCACTGGCATCCTCCGATTTCTTTCTGGAGCCCTCATTTCATATGAAGGCAAGGTTTGAATATCTATTTTATATCCGATTTTCTCACCAAAGAAGGACATCAAACCGTAACGGCCGTCCCATACTCACGAGGCCTCTGGTCCCGTGGGGACTTCAGACAGGCCCTGTACTTTACTCTCCCCTCTCCTCCCTGCCTCACAACCGGAAGCTCTCCCTCTCCCGGTGCTCCTTCCCTGGGTGTCCCTCCTCCCCACCCACAGCCTCTTCTCCACCTTGAATTCATGGCAGCCTTTTGCTTCTCTTCACACCAAACTTCCTGAAAAAATATTCCACACTCTTGGCCTTTCCTTCTCCCACTTGTTCCTTATCCTGGGGTAACAATTTTCCACCCTGTGGAAACACTCTGCTCTTCACTCTCAAAGATGGCTGCGTCTCGAAGGGCTAAATCCAGGAGTCCTCATCTCCTGTATTTAGCGCTGGTGGCTGTTCCCTGAGCCCTCTCAGTGACTCACAACATCTGTATTTCTTCAGCTCGGCTCCAACTTCTCCTGATGCTCTCCCTCTTGCCCTTCCTTCTGGTCTTGCAGGCTCCTTCGTCTCCGTATATCTGTGGTGACTTTCCTACCACCCTCTTGGTGACCTCACTGATGCTCGTGGCTTCAATTATTAGTTAAACAGTGAGACTTTCAAATCCTTAGTTCTGACCTAAGCCTTCTTTCAAATCCTTAGTCTCAGGACTGAGACCAGAACTTGTGTCTTCTCCGGGACTCCCCACTGCCTAACCTCCAGTCCCTGGGAGGCAGCCTGACTACTCCCAAAGGAGCACAGGCTTCAAGTCAGACAGCTCTCCAATTACATTACAGGCTCTGTGATCTTGGGCACGTAGGTTTGCCCTGTAAACCTCATTTCAGCTATCTGTAAAATGGGGGTAATAATGGCAGCTACTTCACTGAGATAGATGCAGGAAATGATGCATGTAGAGGGCTGCCCACACTGTTAGCCTATAGCAAGTGCTTGATATATGTTAGCCACCAAGAACTGTAATAATAAATGGCTCTTAAATTTGTGTTCGGGGTGCCTAGATGGCTCAATCAGTTAAGCGCCTGCTTAGGTCATGATCCTGGGGTCCTGGGATCCAGCCCCGCATTGGGCTTCCTGCTCAGCGAGAAGCCTGCTTCTCCCTCTTTCTCTATCCCTATCCCTGCTCATGCTCTCTCCCTCTTGCTCTCTTTCTCTCAAATAAATAAATTTTTAAAATCTTAAAAAAAAAAATCAGTGGATTTTTAAACAAACAACAACAACAACAACAAAATAGAAAATTTGTGTTCAGTTACTTAAGCCAGGAGCTGGGAGTCATCTTGTACTCTTCTAATTTTTCCTCCAAGTCTACCCAAAAAGTCACTGAGAATGGTTGGTTCTATCGGCTAAGGCCTTCATTCATGGTCGGACCATTCGCCACCTGAACTACACCACAGAGGTCCCACTGGTATTTTGCCAACTCCAGTGTCATTCCTTCCCTCCCTGGGTGCTTCCCCAACTGCTGCATGCATCTGAATCCATGGGGTAGATCATATTGAAATGAGGATTCAGAAGGGACCAGGGGTGTGGAGGGGCCAAGAGTTTGCATTTCCAGTAAGTGCTGAGATCCCAAGACTGCTGGTCCAGACCGCAGTTTGGGTAGCAAAGCTCTACTCTTCCTCTAATTCTCTTTCTTAAAAAAAAAAACTCATGTGATCATATCAGTCCCCTGCCTGGAAATCTTGGATGAACTTCACAATGTAACTTAAACTGCCCTTCGGGTTGCTTCCTCCTGTTCTGACTCACACAGCATATACCCCGGCACAAGCTTCTCAGAATGCCGTGTTTTTCCAACACTTTGCACCTTTGCTCATGCTGTTTCCTCCATGGGGAATGCCTCTCCTTATCTTCCCTGCCTCTTGGAAGTCCGTTCCTTTCCCCAAGACTCCACATAAGTGTTACCTCCTCTAGGAAGCCTTCCTCCACCTTCATGGCAAACTTACTCATGCTTTCTGCTGTGACTCCTCCTCTTTTTTGTTTACACCACTATAATTGCATGTATCCCATCTCATCACAGTGACTGTCTACACAGCTGTCCTCCTCCTTAAGATTTAAGCCCGTCTAATCTGTCTTTGTGTTCCAAGAACTCAACACCGAGTAGACAGTGCAATTGGACCGCAAGAGAAGGAGTGAGGTGGGTGCAGGGGAAAGTTAAAACGGGCCCCCACGAACTCCTGCCTTCCAGGACTGCGCTTCTGATTAACACACCATTGCCCCCTGGTGGCAGGGTACCAAAATTGCTGGTCCAATGTCTGGAAGAGTCACACAGGTACCTCTTTTAACGCACGGATCAGCATCACCACCCTGGAAACCAAGATCCCCAAAGACTCTGCCAGCCATCACTGACATCTCCTCGGTTCTCGGTACCCCTCTCAGTACAGGTTTCTACATACACAAGGAAAGCCATGCACACATATTTCAAGCCAGCGATAAAATAAAGGCAGCCTACCCTCTGGTTTCTCTCCCACTGCTGTGAGTTCAGACTCCTGGCTCGGCTCACTGGTTCCATACACATTGATGGCACGCACACGGAATTTATACTCTCGGTCAGGCAGGAGGTCCTGGACGTTAAAAGAGGTGCTGCGGCATGTGGCTAGCTCCTTCCACGTTTTGTCCACGGAGTCCCAGATCTCGACGCTGTAGGACTGCACGGCACTGCCCCCGTCGTATGAAGAGCCATACCAGGACAGGGTCAACGAGGAGCTCCGGATGTCAGAGGCGCAAGGCGTGCCAGCTGGGGGGTCTGGCTTGTCTGGGGAAAGAGAAGCACATCACCCACATCTTCAGAATTGTAGGGAAAGAACGTTTCTGGATTAGCGTTGTCTTGGAGGAAAAGCCCAGAGAACCCAAGCTGACAGCCCTGGTCCTGGCTCTCCTCTCCTCACCTACATGGTTACACCTGTCTACAAACACACAAAGCCCCACAAATACCTATTTGCTTGAAAAACCCCCTCTTTTTCTGGCTAGTTTTCCAGCCTACAAGTCACAATTTCCTGTACTTTGCCTCAGTCCTAAACATATTTCTCTGAGTAAACAGATCTAGGAAGCTGCCCAGAAGGCGTGGACTGCTTCCCATCACAAATATGTTTTGAGAGAGAATTTAATGTGTGTGTGTGTGTCTGTCAGGCCCTAGGCCAGTGGCCTGTGACATAATGAGGGTCAGTCTCCACTTTCTCCGGGACTTGGGAAACGCCTGTCCCACGGAGAGGTGGAATAGCACAGCGAGCTCTGAGGTCGGACAGATCTGGGTCTGAACACGGCTCTGTCTCCACTCACTACTTGTTAACCTCTCTGTGCCTCAGTTTCCTGGTCTGTAAGCAATGTGGAAAATAACATTGATTGGATCACAAGGCAGCTGTGAGAAGTTCCTGGACAAGGGGCTGGCGTGTACCGTCATCACTCTCATTTTGGGGGGAGTTTATTTCTCGCTTTGTAATATGTAAAATATTACTTCTACCCCACCTCTTTTATCCTCCTAGGACCAAGATAAAACGAGAAGGACTTTCAAAAGCAAAGCACAGTAGTGAATCACAACCGTCCCTGACTAGGCCTGGAAACAGGAGCAGGCTGCCTTCCCACTCAGACCAGTGACACCACCCACTTCCAGGCAGATCATGCCAGCCTAGACTTTGGTCAGGTCTCGGAGTTTTGTGGATTCTGTCTGCCACTCCTCTGAACAAAATTCTCCTGTTTTTCAGATTTTGTTTTCATAGGTGGCTGATTTAGCTATAGATACCAGTATTCAGTAACCTCTATCTGCCCCCCAACCTACCCTCGCCAAGGCAGTCTGAGGTGTAGGGTTTCCCAAACCAGCAATTAAAACCATGCTTTTCATGCTATGTCATTCTTATAAGCTATGTGACCTCGAGCAAATTCCTTGACTTCCAAGGTTCCAGACTTCTAGTTCCTCTTTTTTATTTGGACAATGGTGCTAATGTGTATCTACCTGGTAGGGGTTTTGTAAACATCCAGGTAAAGACCTTGACTCCTACTCACCCTCCCTTCAGCAAGGGTGGAAAGCGGAAGAGAATTCTTATAAATGGCTTTGCGCAGACAGGGGAGAAAACAAACATTCCATCTCGTGTGTGTGTGTGTGTGTGTGTGTGTGTGTGTGTGTGTGTGACACACACGTACATACACATATCTGTATTCATCCTCCCTGGTTCCCCAGGCCCCACGGCTTTTCTGTTCTTCCTATGGCTACCGCCCATCCCCGCACAGCCCCCTTGTGTGGAGGGTTTCGGGGATCGTGGTAGAACTACCTCCCACCATTGGCAGTCACTCTGGAGGCCTCCTGGGATGGAACCACTTTCGCTGGTTGTTTAAAGTGTTCTCTTAGAAAAACTATTTGTTCTGAAAGATGTATTGGTCTTTTTAGAAATATTTCTGGTGTTGGCTAAGATGTTTATTGCTCTAAACTCTTGTAGAGGCAAGTGCTTCAAGTCCTCTCAAGACCCAGCCTAAGGGAGTTAAAAAAGCCCAAAGAGGGATGAAAGACAGACTCACTGCTTCCCCCAAAGAAAACTGCCTGGGAAGTGTCTTGTTGGACACGTTTAGAGTCGTGTAGGTTTATAAGACAAAGGCACATACACTCCACTGACTGATTTTTCTCCCCTCTGTGTTGGTGAAGCCAATGTTGAGAAATGGGTATTGCAAAAGAGGTACTACTTGTACCCTACCCTGTTCCAGATGTCTCTTGGCTGAAAGGGTCAGAAAGACAGACATATGATATGTGTTGCCCCCTGTCATACAAGAGAAGATGAAAAATTTAGGAAGGGGGACTTTCATTCCTAGTGACCACCCTATCACCAGGGTCACCTACCTGGACGATCCTGGCCCTTGAAAGCTAAGGCATTTTGCTTGCTAAGAATAACCAGCTAGCGAGTGGCAGAGTGAAAAGAAGACTCCAGGACATTTCCAGAGCCTTGTTCCAGGGCCTGCTCTTTTCCAAGCTATTGGGCAGAATAAGATCAAGAAGCATCTTGCTTAAACCCACGCCAAGCATCACAAGGGGAAATCTCCTGCCCTTAAAATTCATGTGAGTTCCAAGCTCAGAGTAGTTGAGGATTACTGGGTATTTGGAGATTCTCTGGACTTGGTTTTTCTCTTTTAAAGATATGCAAAGTGACCTGTTTTTCCCCTAGCTGGACAAGTTACTGGAAGGAATGCATCTGGGCCAGCAGCTCTCTGGGGCCCCTCCCTCCCTTGCCCCATGGCAGAGCTGGAAGGGCCATTGTGGCAGAGGCTCTCAGAACGTCACCAACTCCTGTGCTGCCTTTCAAAATAGTTAAACATCACTCATTCAAAGGAACCCAGGGAAAGGCTACTTTTTATTACCATTAAAAAAAAACAGGAGTCATACATAGCCTCGATGAAAAGAAAATGGTATTTTTAAAGGACAGACAAGAAGAGAAGTTTGCTGCTAACCAGTCGAAGTTAAGTCGGCCTCAGTCAGCTGGCCTGCAGACGGCCTTCCAGAGTGCTCAAAAAGGGTCTGGAGTTGCCCAAACAATTCCTGTTTCATCGTCCCATTTCTGACATCTACTTAATAAGCCTTGATCAGATAATGCCCAGATGCCCCCAGAGTCACACAGGGAAATCTGGCCCTAAGCCAGGTTTACTGTGGACTAAGGCTAAATCCACAGGCTCTGAATGAATGCAGCTTTGCTGGGTCCATCAATGCAAGTTCTCCGTTTATTGAGCCGTTCTATTCTTAGCTCTCCAAGGGGGAGGCAGACAGAAAGCCCGTTCCCCTCCATTCCATTCCCCTCCCAGCACGGCATTTAACATGCTGCTCCCGCCAGCTGGCGGGCAGCCACGCCAAGGCCCTGTCAGCACTGGCCGCGGAGAATGAGAAACGAAACCATAAAAGGCCAGAAGCACAGCCCCGTGGTGGGCCTGGGGGAGGGGCGCATGTGGCACCGCAGAACCAGTCAGAGTGGGGCAGGGGCGCTGGTCATGGGAGAGCAGTTCAAAGGAGGTGATCCCCTAGGTTCCCCAAGCTGGGCAGAGAAGAGAACACCAAGGAACACAGGAAACCAGTGCTTGCTGATGCGGGGAGAGGGGAGCCAAGTCAATACTTCAGGTACACATCTCAATGTGTAGGAGATCTGGGTCACTAGGGCCAATTTCCCAAGCCCCCAAATAGTCTTGCCTCCTGGGGGACAATCATCGAAATGAACATCCGGAGTCACCAAAGAGAGAAAGAGTGAGAAAAATGTGTCTCCTGTCTTTATAGATGAGAAACCTATTTCCTGACCCCTTAGCACACTGGCCTTCCCAGAGTTAAAACTCCTGATCTACAGCAGCAGAAATAGGGGATCAGATCAGCCACCGCGAGGCCAAAGGCCTTTACGCACACAGCCTCTGATGGCCACAGGTGCGCAGGCACACGGCCTGCTGTCCACCTGCCCAGTTCTTCATCTGCTGTTCCTTGGCTGTCCCAAGTGCCCGCCATGTCAGGGCTCAAGGGCCTGAGCACAACCCACAGTGTGGGACCAGTTAGCAAGGTATTTGGACATTTCAGGAGACAGTCCCCCAGGGCATGAAAGACAGTGACTGGGTAAGAGAGGATAAGTGAACTTAAAAATCAGTCTAGAGAGAGACTCCACTCCATACGGCAGGAGGTGAAAAAGAAGTGGAGGTAGGACTGGGAGGTCACCATGATCTCGGAAGGGTGATCTCGGAAGGGTGGTCCCAGCAGACTCACGGGGGTAGGAGGGAGGCCTCAGGGGGCGAAGAAGCAGGATCAAAGTGGAGACTGGCCCTGGTGAGGGGCGTGGCTGTGCAGGCGGCAGAGACGTGGCAGGGTGGCCACAGCGGGACAGGATCCTGCAGGTGTACACGCGCCTGCATGTTTGGCTGGGATGAGAGAGCCCTGGCAACATTTCCGGGAGAAGCAGAGCAGGTGAAGACGAAGGAAGGGGCACAGATATACAGACACCTGTAGGCGCGGGCCACGAGGTGGTGAAATGCCTGCCACCTCCAATTCCTCAGGGAAGCCAGAGAAGCAAGGAGGACACTCAGCTGGCTGACACCGGCGAGGGCAGCAATGAGTCTGTGGCTCGTGATCCTCTTCCTGCAGTGCCCTCAGAAGCAGGCACAGGAGGACGTGGAAGGCAGCACGGCCTGAAGTTGAGGACTGGCAAAGGGACTGAGTGGCCGGGGAGAGGGAACGGGGTGGACCACAGCGACAGGGAGCAAGGTGCTGGGGTCTGGGGTAGTGTAGCTCAGGTTTCCCAAAGACTAGACAGAAAGAAGCCAGGAGGGGGTTCACAGGAACAGGAAAATGCTGTGGGTGTGCGGTAAGGTCTGGGCTTCTCCAGAAGCACGAAGCCCAGCCAGAGAGAGGGGGCAGGGAGAGGGAGCACAGGAGCATGTGAGGCTGTGGGCAGGGCACCGAGGGAGTGGGCCCCAGGGACATGAAGCCCAGAGGCCCATCATCCTACTGTCCTCTGACCCCCAGGCCAACCCGTCCCCAGACTCACCCACGACAGTGAGGTTGACCTGGGCCTGCCTGCTGCCCAGCTTGTTCTCCACCAGCAGAGTGTAGCAGCCGCAGTGTTCCTGGCGTGCGGCCACGATGGTGAGCCTGCTGCCATTCTCGCTGTTCTCCACCTTGATGTGCTCGCTCTCCTGGATCTGGGAGCAGAGAGTGGGACAGGTGCTGGAGACTTGGGCCAGGAAGGGGAGGGCTCTGACCTCCACTCCCCACCCTTAGGGAAGGCTGTGGACAGGCTGTATGGGGCGCCATCTTGTCTAGACCCTGGGCTTCCCCTTTGGCCCCTCCTCTTCTGCGTCCAAAGCCAAGCCTCCCTGAGGGGTTCCAGCTCTGGGGTGAGTGGGAAGCGTGCAGAGCATGGCCCAACAGATGGATTGTGTCTGCCCTTGCTGCCCAACCCAGAGCCGGGGAGGGTCCCATAGCTTCAGGGGTTTGGGAGGGAGGGCAGGAGGAGCTGTCGGAGCAGTCACCTAACCCCAGTGTGTTCTGACTTCTCCTGTGCTAATACTGGGGCCACCGGCCACATGTGGCTACGTAAGTTTTAATTAAGTAGAAATAGCCCGAAGGTCCATCAACTAATGAATGGATAAACAAACTGTGGCCTATCCAGACAATAGAATATTATTTGGCCAGAAAAAGGAATGAAGTACTGATTTATGCTACAACATGGATAGGCCCTGAAAACGTCATGCTAAGTAACAAGCCAGGCATGAAAGAATACATTTATATGAAATGCCCCCAGTAGGCAAATCCATAGAGACAGAAAGTAAGTTAGTGGTTGCCAGGGCTTGGGGAAAAGGGAGGAATGGCTACTAATGGGTCCAGGGTTTCTTTTTGAGATAATGGAAATGTTCCAGCATTAGATCATTGTTATGGTTGCACAACTGAAATGGTTGAAAAACCACTGAATGGTACACTTGAAAAGGTCAAATTTTATGGTGTCTGAATGTTATGGTGTATATAACAAAGCTGTTATAAGGATTTTAAATTAATTACAATCTCAAAGTCTGTTCCTCAGTTGCACTAGTCACATTTTAAATGCTCAGTAACTACATACAGTGGTGGCTACCATATTGGATAATGGATACAGAACATATCCATCACCAGAGAAATTCTTTGTCCCCGGTGGGGACCTGGCCAAATGTCTCTGCAAAAGGAGAGAGTCCATCTTCCTTAAGACACCACCAGAGAGAGCACAGAGCAAGCACCCTTTGGGACGATAAGGCAAGCTTCTCAGCTTCATCTTTTGAGATCAGTCCTCCATGCCTCCCTGGTACTAGCCTCCCATCTCTGATCCTCAGGGCACTTTGAATGGTTTGGAATAGAGCAGCAGAGAACTCAGAAGAAATCTTCACATCCTCTGCAAAGTTCCTGATTCAGTGTCAGCCACCGCCTGGGACCTCTGTTGGTCACATGTAAGTAAGAGGCACACACTACCCACATGGGCCCAGGGGAACTGGAGGGCTCCCCATGTCCTTTTAAGCTGGTTGTTCAGAAATTCAGACCCTTCTTTCATAAGATCCTTAGGAGAAACGGTATATTTCTGGGCCAGTAAGCCAAGGTTCTAGTTAATGTACAATTTATTTATTCAAATAGTTGGATTCCCTTTTATCCCTTCAACATTAGTAAGCTGAAGTGGTTACCACAGATAGGGCTCAGTGGGCTAACCCAGAATCACAGAAGGTTCACAGGGTCTGAGAGGTCCTTTCAGTCAGTGGGTGGTTCAATTCTCCTGACTCTGAGTAGAGTTCTAGACTAAAATATCACAATCAGGTTGCGGGAGGGAAACATGCATGGTTTCCTTTTTTTCCTTCATACTGTTCTCTGTCCCCAAAGGGTCTGTAAAGCAGATTCAGAAGAAAAGGTTATTAAGAACTCAGATATGGTGGGTGGGGACAGGTGGGAGAGGGGCCCTCCCATTTCCAAGGCCCCGCTGATCAAAATGCTGCTGCCGACATGATGGCGTTTCTGGTCCCTTTCGGTGCAGGGGCTGGGCACGTCATTCTTTGGCCACTCCCCTCCCTCACTAACCTGCTTTCGGAACTTCATCCAAGTACAGGTGATGGGCTGGGTGCCTGCCACTTTCCCAAACAGCTCCACAGACTCTCCTGCGCGCACCTTCTGGTCCTCGGGAAACTGGATGATCTGAGGGGGCATGGCTGGGAGAGGACAAGGGACGAGGTGAGCGATGAGGAGGGAGCCTCAGAGAGACTGATCTCATTCAGTGCTGCTGTCCACACTGGTCTGTTCCTCTCTCGCCTTCTAGAGCCTTCAGAGTAACACTGAGAACAGTGGCCTCTGCTCCAGAATGTCCAACTGATGGGCCTGCTAGGTTTGTTCTTGTATTTATTCTTCAGAAATGGCCCATACAATCTACATGGCAGAATTTTCCAATAGTCAATTGCTCTGGAATTTGCATCTTACCCTAAAATTCTTAATATACCTGCTCGCTCCTTTAATTTTTTCAAAGGATTTTATGTATTTATTTGACAGAGAGTGAGAGAGAGAGCACAAGCAGGGGGAAATGGCAGAGGGCATAGGAGAAGCAAGCTCCCCACTGGACAAGGAGCCAGACATGGGACTTGATCCCAGGACCCTGAGATCACCACCTGAGGTGAAGACAGATGCTTCACTGACTGAGCCACCCAGGAGCCCCCTGCTAGCTCTATTAATTAAGCAGCACCTTATCTTCAAGCCAGGTTACTCTGGCTGACAGGTTCAATACGGTCCACCTCCTCAAATGCCTTTCACTGGGAAACAGACAAGGCTCTACATGACAGAGGCATACAGACCAGAGCACTAAGATAGCACACAGCGGATCACCTCCTTAAATGGCAGCGTGGAGGGTAGAGTTAGGCAGAATTTCATAGCAGGGATGGGAAAGTCATAGTACTGTATGATACCATATGATGTCCCTATACTAGGGACGCTACAGCGGAAAGAGAAAAGACAAGTAGTGACAGAGGGTAGGGGACCAGGCTGTACAGAGGCTCTTGGGGAAAATCTGGCCTGAATAATACAGGGTTCGAATCAGGGAGGGGCAGCAGTGGTCTCCTGGGACCTTATGCCTGTGCTCAGTCTAGCTGGGCAAAGGAAAAACACCTCATGGCAGATGACCCTTGCCCCCAAATGTTGCTTATGACCAATTACCTGCCTTCGGAGGCGTCTTGGGGGCAGGTTTCTTTTTCACAGTTGCATCACCTGAAACAAAGATGTTCACAAGTTATTTTCTGTAAATCCTGGCTTTTCATAAAGTTCTTGAATCCTAGGAGACTTGCCCACTGCCCCTGCCCCAGGCAGAGCCTTCATTTAAATATGTCTCCACTTAAATATGTTTTTTCAGGAGATCTTGCACTCCCGTAGAGACAACCTCATGACTGAATGAATATCAGGTCTCGGGGGGCCTCTGGAGGGGCCTTCAGAGTCACCATTGGGATAAGAACTCAAAAATGCTTGAGTCTCCGTCATCCATTTCAACAATGATGACTCCACACTTGCTAACTATTCTCTCACCCAAACTTCAGGAAACTCAGAAAGGAAATTATGTCAGATAAACCATCTAAAATTAGCCTTTGGTGTAGATCCAAGGGTCTCAGGCTTCCTTAGGGTCACAGACTGTGGACTAGTGGCTTTCATTTTTTAGTGTTGGCTGAATGGATCAATGAATGAATGAACAAGTGAATGAACCCACCAAATGGTTTCTTCCCTTCCTACTCCATTGCTTCCACTCTCTCCAAGTAACTCAAATAAGAAAAATGACCCAAACAGACCAATTTCACAGCACAAACCTACTCATTTGGCTAAATAACAGTATGATAAATGTCAAAAATAGCCTCAGCAATCTTCATGGCTTATCTTCATCTTTCTTGAAGGTCTTTAATCAAAACCCATTTATCCAAGTGGAATGAGAATCTATGCACACACAAGTATCTATACGTGAATGGTTATGTTGGTTGTATTTGTGATTGCCAAAAGCTAGAATTTACCCAATTATCCCACAACTGGAGAACGGGCGACCTGTGGTATAGCTATACAATGAAATACCAAAAAAAAGGAACAAATTACTGATATACAGAACTTAGATGAATCTCAACGATTCGTCTATCTCTAAGAAAGGCCAGACTCAAAAGGCTATGAACAGTATAATTCAATTGATATGTCTCACTCTAGATAAGGCAAAGCTATAGGGGCAGAGAATAGATTAGCAGGGTGTGGGGAGAGGGGTCCACCGTTACAGGGCACAAAGGCATGTCTTAGGGTGGGGGAACCATACTTTGATTATGGCAATAATTATATGGCCATATGCAGTTGTCAAGATTCATAGAACTGTGCCTGAGAAAGGGTAAACGTTACTGTCTGTAAATTAGACCTTAGTACAAAAAAATGGGAAAGAGTTACTTAACCAATGAGATCTTCCCTAAGCACTCCATGTCCTACAGCACCCCCCTGCCCTCAGCACTTCTCCTCTCCCTCACCTCACTTTATTAGTCCCCCTCCCCGTGGCACTTGGCACCATATAAAAAACTATATATTTACTTGTAGATTTACTACCTGCCCTTCCCCTATCTCTGAAGTAAAAGGCTTTCGGGGGCAGAGACTTTCTTTTTTTGCTCACTGCTGTATACTCAGTGTGCTTGGAACAGTGGAGGCACTTGGTAAGTATTTACTGAAGGAATGAGTGGTGGTGACATTAGCAATTAGTCACCCCCAAAGCCTCACCCCTGCATATTACGGAAAAGCAGTCCCGTGTCCTCGCCTGGACACTGCTGTGTGCCCACAGGCCAGTCAGCTGACTTTGTAGATTATTAGCTGTGCATGTGGGAAACAGAGTAGTGGGGCTACCCACCTGAGAGCCACACAAGGACTGGGTAAGGAGGCGATCTCTGAGATCACAGAGCTGACCACAAATAGATATATGCTGAAGTCCAGGGTGAGGCCTGCTTCCACCAAACGCACCCTGGCTTGTCACTGTTATCCACCCATCTGTCCATCTCACAGAAACTTACCAGGCAAATGCCTGTCAGCACAAACTCCTAACCTGGGAGCTGAGAGGAAAACCACACAAATGTGAGAAATCAGAGCTTGTCCTCAAGGGCTTAAATGTCAAGGTGTGTGGCCCGGAGGAAAGGCTGCTTTTTTTTTCCCTTTTGTCATAAAGGATATTGATGGGACAACTGGCAAAATTTGCATAAGGTCAATAAATTAGATGACAGTATTGTATCAGTGTTAATTTCATGTTTTGATCATCAAATTTGTTTTTATAAGAAACTCTCTTTGTTTTTAGGAAATATACCCTCAAATGTTTGGGTGTTGGGGGCACCCGGGTGGCTCAGTGGGTTAAAGCTCAGGTCATGGTCCCACGGTCCTGGGATCGAGCCCTGCATCGAGCTCTCTGCTCAGTGAGGAGCCTACCTCCCCCTCTCTCTCTGCCTGCCTCCCTGCCCACTTGTGATATCTATCAAATAAATAAATAAAATATTTTTTAAAAATTAAAAAAATATTTGGGTGTTGAGGTTATCATGTGTACAACTTACTTTCAATTTCTCATAAAAATCATATGTATGAATGTGTACGTATGTGCATACGTGTGTGGAGAGGTAGAAGGAAGGAGAAAGGGAAAAACACATGATAAAGCGAAGACGGTAAAATGCTGACATTTAAGGAATCAGAGCGAAGGGATACAAGTATTATTTGTACTGTTTTTGCAACTTTGAGTCTGAGGTTATTTCAAAATAAAAGTTGATAGAAAGTTTTTTTTTCAAAAGGTTTTATTCAGGGGGCACCTAACTGGCTCAGACCATAGAGCATGAGAGTCTTGATCTCAGGGTGGCGAGTTCAAGCCCTACACTGGGCGTAGAACCTACTTAAAAAAAACACACACACACACACACCAAAACTTTTATCTAGCCAACACAACGCAGTTGTTCAAATGAAGGACAAAGAGCGTGCATTGTGGGCTGTGTGCACACAGGACAGACCTGAAGGCTATGAAATATCTGAACTGGAGACAGGAGAAGGGCCCCATGGTTTAGGAGCAGAGAGTGGTTCAAGTTGAGGATCAGGGTGATGTCCAGTGGAAGCTGTCCAGAGTGCGGGGCTAGGGTTAGAGAACTCTGGTGTGAAGGCGGTGGGACAATTCAAATTAAAGAAAATAAAGAATTCAGTTCCTTGGTCACAGTAGTCTGGTTTTAAATGCTCGACGATAGCCACACATGGCTTGTGGCCACCATGCTGCACAGACACGGAACGTTGCTGTCCTCACAGGGCTGATCTAGAATCCCAGGGTTGAGGGCTAGATATTTGTTGTGAGTGAACAGGGACATCCTCACAGAAATTGCAGTCTAGCTGGGCTGGAGGACCCCTTGGCAGTCTCCCTATCTCCTGGGGGACAAGGCTATCCAATTCAGAGGCTACTGCCATCCTTTGGGGAGGAAGTGATGAAGGTCCAGGCTTGGTAAAGGCAGCAGAAAAGAAAATGCAGATGAGGCAGAAGAGAAGTTAAGACCATTTAGGGGCTGAGCAAGAGGGAGGTACAAAGATTCCTTAGAGATTTCTGGCTTGGATAAATGGGGAAAATGGTGGTGACAGAATACAGACTTTGGGAGTGAAGGCTGAGGCATTTGATTTGGTCCAAGTGAATGTGGTAGATGGTAGAATTTAATGCACTTGTAGGCTAGAAGCCCAGGATCAGAATTCTAGAGGGAGGGTGGTGGAGACTGGAAGTGAAAGACTCCAGAATCAAACATGCAGTCATAATGGAAACTGCGAGGATGGGTCAGTTCGGGGAAAAAATGCAGTGAGAGATGGAAAGGGACCAGGGTCTGAACCTACGTGATGCCCATGGTGAGGAGCTGGGATGAAGGAGAGGGCTGTGGACCTCAACAGATGGAAGGAGGACTGTCCCTGCAAGCCAGGGTGGAGGAGAACAGTCCCTGGGAAGTAGGCTTCAGGTGTGACCAGCCCTGAGTGACGGGTAAGGTGTGAGAGGGCAGGCGGCATGAGACGGTAGGGTCGGAAATCACTCCAGGGGAGATTCTCAAGGAAACAGGCAGGGAGTCAACTAACCTGGCACGAGTTCTAGAGCTGAAGGGACAAGGAGAAACAGGGTGATGAACGGGGAGACGTCAAGCAAGGTTTCTTTCCAGGTGAGAGAGGAGCACAGGTTTGAAAGCAGAAGGCTGGGGCTCGGCGGGGGAGGGAGAACCCCAAGATGGAACAGCATGAGAAACCCCTTGGAAATGGGTACTAGATGGGCTCTGGAATAGCCACGACAGGCTGAGCCAGGCAGCCCTTCCCTTCACCTAGGGCTGCTGGGAAGGGAGAGGCCCTCCAGGGAAGACGAAGGGCTGCTACCACAGCCAGAATCTGACCTCCTGTGGAGAGCAAATGCCATCTGTTCAGAGGAGCTGTGTGGAGCTGCTGTTATGGGCTGAGCTGCATCCCCCCAAAATTTATATGTTGAAACTCGAGCCTCCCAGTACCTCAGAATATGACCCTATTTGGAGATACAGGGTTTAAAGAGGTAACTCAGTTATGGTGAAGCCAAGGGGCGGGAGTCCTAGTCCAAACAGACTGGTGTACTTTAAGAGAAAATTTGGACCCACAGAGACGCCAGGGGTACACGCACCGAGAAAAGGCCACGTGAGGACACAGTGAGACAGAGCCCATCTGCAAGGCAAGCAAAGAGGCCTCAGAAGAAACCAGATCTGCCAACACCCTGCACTTGGACTTCAGCCCCCCGAACCGACAGACAATACACTTGGGCTGTGCAAGCCTCCGGTGTGTGGAACTTTGATGCGGCAGCCATAGGGACGAAAACAGCTGTGGACAGGCTCTGGAGGCTGCGAGGGAGCGCCGCCGGCCCCGGCACGGCAGCCCAGAGCGAACAAGGACGATGATGGCGGCCGCACACCATGAGACCACGAGACCCCCAAGTCCCGCTCCACACTATTCTTGGCAGCCCTGGTAAATCTACGTGGCTAGAAGTAGAGCCCGAACTGGTCTCCACCTTCCTGTGTCACCAGTAAACGGATCGAAGGCCAAAATTTTCAGTTTGTTCTACGCATTTGCATCTTCTGCTGTTTGCATTAGTTAGCACTTGAAGCTGGTTTGGTTCCTATTAGTAAAGACAGTTTTAAATGTTAATGAAGTTCTATATCCTCTGCCATACATATTTTATACAAGCATCTGCTGAAATCCATTAATTGGGCACAGGGCTCAGAAGGACTCACTTCCTGGGTCGGAAAGCAGAATCCCGGATTCGAAAACCTGGTTTCTCACAGAGAGCGGGGCTCAGCGCTTGCAGCATTAACCCAGGATCTCACTGTCCTTTCTCCCATTGGGTTCTTTCGCCAGCCAAACACCAGCAGGGCACCTCACATGGTTTCCAGGTCATGGGAAAAGAGGGAGATTCCCAGGTGATTCGTCAGGCTCATAAAAACCAGACGTGGCCAAGGTAGAAGCAGGACCCAAGCCCCCTGCTGCCCAGTGTGTGGCTACATTCTCCCTGTTGCTTCTATTCCAGCTCACTCTCTGCTCCATCCCCAAATCCAGGCCCTTGAGACCCTTCTCTGTCCCCTTGCAGCAAGGCAGTGCACAGAGGCTCTGGAGCTGGGCTTGGGTTTAAATACTGCCCTGTTGTTCCCTGAGCTGTGGGACGTAAAGCATGTCCCTCAACCTTTCAGGGCTTTGGTTCCCCCACTCCCAAGATATGAAGGGGAGAAGGAAAATTCATTGTAAAGCATTAAGCTACATGGTAAAGAAGTTACAGGACAGAGTGCACGCTTGAATACCAGCCCCCCACCCCAATACCCCTCTTCCCCAGATGGACCCCCAGAGGACTTCTCGTTCATTCCTTCACCTTTTCAAATGCCACACTGCGTCAGCTGAGCTCTGCAACGACACGGAATCACTCACACTGCTCCTGGAGCTCCTTCTCCCAGGGTCCTCAGTGGAGGTAACACTCTTGCTGGTCCAGATGCTTACACTCGCAGCTCTCCTTGGGTTACTAACTAGCTTCCTCTCCTCTGCGGTCACCCATCTTATTATCTTACTATTAATGTCAGCCCCGTGTCTCATTCCCTTCTCCAACACCTTACACTTTTGCACTAGCCATTGTCAGAGACGGATATCCTAGAAGGAAAATAAAATCCAATGATCTTTGCAAATCCTGTGGCAGCTATTGGCTGCATGGTCAGGCTAGCAGCTAACATCCTCCAGCTGCCTGCCCCCAGTACATCCTTCTGAGGAGGAAGGAGCTCAGTCCCCTCTTCCAGAGAGTCAGCCCAAGGGAGCCACCGCTCCTGGCCTAGCTCTGCTCCCCGAACTCTGATGCCCTTGGGGTACTTTATTCACTGCTGCTCTCAGAATGCCTCTTTCTATCCCTCTCTCTGCTGGCTTCATTTTACCATGAGCCCAGGCCTCTCTCCTCAGCTCACCTATACATCCCACTACCTGACTCTCCCCTCCCCCGACACATAGCGCAAACCCAACATCCAAAAGCGAATCCAGGATCTTTTCCCCAAACCTGCTGCTTGCCCCTCCCAAGGGCCCCTCCATACCATCTGCTGTCACTAACATCTCTCCATTCCTTCCCCTAAATACCTCCTTGGTCTGCCACTTTCCACATCCCCACTGTCACTATTCTAGTCCCGACAGTACCACCTCTTTGGCCTCTGGGGCCCTATCCCCGCCCTAATACAGCCATCATTCTGAGGCCATCAGTTCACTGTTAAACCTCTCCAATGCCAGCCCCTGCCACTGAGGATCGAGTCCAGCTCATCTCACAAGGGCCTTCGAGATCCATCCCCAGCTCTCATCCCATTTTTTTTTTCTTACTCTTCCCTCTTGGGGATCTCGGTCATCCTGGCCCTCGATGCTCAATGTTGGTGGTTTTCCAAATCACATGTGCATTGTGAGCACCTGGGAGATTGGCTAGACAATCTCTTGGCTGCCCCTAGACAGCTCTTGGCTGTCTGGGGCATGCTGATGCTGTGGGGCCCTGCCTCACCCTTTGGAGGGGGCTATTCTATCCCCCACACCCAATGCCTTTCCATTTCTGTAGCACCAGCCTTCTGGCTTCAGCTCTTGACTGCCGACTCTGGTACCTTCTTCCGGAAGCCCTCAGCTCATGCATCACTAGGTCCATGCTGGGCTTCACACCCCTTTGAGGCAGTCATGTGTCAGCACTCATCAGAGGCATCATGACCGCAACATGCAGACCCCACAGCAAGCTTCCCAGGGACAGAAACAGGGCCCATTCTGTTCATCATTCGTACACCCAGTGCCTAGCACGGTACCTGGTACATGCTTAGAAAGTCATTAAAGGAATGAGCACAGCTCCTGAGATCTCTGCTAACCTGGGAGTTCCCAAGAACGCTCCACCCCAGCCCTGCAACTCTGATCCTGGGAGAGAAAGCCGTGGAGCTGGAGTCCCTGTGCAACTTTCCATGAGAAGGAGCTGCCTCCTTGCTCTGTCACCAACTAAATCAAAGCTGTTGGGTGCAGAGCCTTCCACTCTAAAGAGGAGACTGAGACTGGAAGATGAGAAGCAGCCCAGTGAAAGCATGGTGAATCAAAGCCCAAACTTGGAAGCCCGCTGGGAAACCAGGGGCAGTGCTGGGGAGGCCGGCCTCCTGACTGAGGAACCCACAGACTGCTTCTGCCCCAGCCTGCCCAAGTCCTGACCGACTCCTGCCCTGCTGAGCCTTCCTTTCACACCGGCATAGGGGAGGAGGTCGGCGTCCACAGAAGTTTCCGGACTGCTCTGTTTGAAGGTACAGGAGGGCCTCTCCCATGAATCAGCGGGGCAGAAGCCCTGAGGAAAACTTAGGAGATATTTACAGGGCCTGAAGTGTGGGTCTCTCTGTGTCAAAGGATCTGAGACAATGGAAAGCAAAGGAGAGTGAGGGAAGTAGCAGCAACAGCCTCGGGTACATGGAGGTCCCTGGGTGTCTGCTTCTCTAGGGACATTTCCCTTTTTAGGTAGCTAACTAAAAATAGACATCAAACCCTTTGCAGTTCCCAAAATCAGCATTAACTTTTCAACCACAGGCTCCTGAAGGTGACGCAGGCTGGTGAAGGACAGAGGGAGCACTCAGGCTCAGGGCTGTGTCAGGGAAGGAGGGCGGCTGTGGGGACCCAAGGAGGGAAAGCCAAATCCCACTGCCCTGCACTCGGGCAGATGCAGGCTCTGGGACATCCCCCAGCTTCCTCACCAATGGCACACATGGGGCCTCTTCCAGGACGTTCTTATAGACAGACCTATGGAGGATTGTGGGTCACTTCCCCAGAATTAATTCCCCAGAATCTGGGCAAATTTCCTAAACACATCCCCTTGTAGCAAAGGCTGTCACACAAGAAATTCCAGAGGAACACTGTTCTTCTTGTTATAGCAAACACTCATCCCCCAGGACACAGAACGCCAGGATGGTTGTGCAAGCGGCACCCAGCATGGCCAGGACAGCAGCACCAAAGTCCTCCCACTTCATGGGATCACGGGAGACAGGGGAAGACTGGGGAAGGAGCTGGAGGCAGCGGCCCAGGGTAGGGGGAGAGTCCATGGTGTCACAGGGTCCATGCATGGCAAGGTGGGGGGGGGTGATATTAGGCACTATCCCTCCTCACTGAACAATACTTTGGTAGAGAGACACTAGGAGTTGGTGCCAGCTTTCAAAGGCTGTGGAAATACCCCAAATTTTCTTCCAGGAGACCTAGTATCAAGCAAATCTGGATGCCAGATCTCAACCTGTCCAGCACTTCCTTCTAGCTCTTTGAATCCTATTGTGGCTTAACATTCCCCATGACTTTGGGACAATATTTAAAAGAAAGCTGGGATACTGGGGGAATCTTTCAGGAAAACGGGGCACTAGTCTGGACATCCAAAGATGCTTTCAAGTTGACTTGACTTTTTTTTTTTTTTAAAGATTTTATTTATTTATTTGACAGAGAGAGACAGAGCGAGAGAGGGAACACAAGCAGGGGGAGTGGGAGAGGAAGAAAGCAGGCTTCCCGCCAAGCAAGGAGCCCAATGTGGGGCTCGATCCCAGGACCCTGGAATCATGACCCGAGCCGAAGGCAGATGCTTAACATCTGAGCCACCCAGGCACCCCAAGTTGACCTGACTTTTGGTTTCAGAGAGACACACACACGGGAGGCCAAGGCAAAACTATCTAAAAGCATAATCTGGGATGGTCCATCACTGTATTGAAGCCAAAATGACGAATGTCAGGCCAGTGCCAGGCAGGGAATACGAAGGGGTGTCCGGTTTGCATCATCCCCAGATCCCAGAAGTAAAAGAGAGGCAGGGACCCTTAAAGCCTGGGAACTCATGAATATATCTGAAAAATCAAATGTTTATTATCTCTCTACCACAGGCTAGGCATGGACATTTCAGAAATGAAGAAGCCCTAGTTCCTGTCCTTAAGTTATCAAAGTATCCTATGCTCATTTATCTCTTTTCTAAGAGACCATCAGCTCTACAAACTGATAGGAGGAATCCCTGAGTCCATTACCAGCAGGCACTGCCGTGTCCGTATTCTCCAGAACCAGCTCCGAAGTCCCATCAATGCCTCCCTCACACAAAACACTATGCAGCTGGGCTACCTGAGGCCTGGACCTTCTGCTTCAAGCCTCCTCCCCATCGGGAAGTTTCTGCTACCGTGTAACACCAGCCATACTCACTGAAGCTTCAACCCATCCCACAGGAGATGATTTGAAGGGGGGTCAGCGGACCTCATCTGAACTGTGTCACTTGACAAAAACAACAACAACAGAGGCATTTCATTGAATGGACTGATGTCAGAGCTGGAAAAGCCTGGGCTCAGTTGGAGACAGTCCCCATCTGACAGACCCAGAGACAAGTGGCTTTGACAAGGCCACATGTTCAATCAGAGGCAGAACCAAGACATTTGCCCCTTGCTTTCTAGCCTAGTGGCTTCTCTGGCTATGTCTTGTGTCTGAGCACTGCTGCAGAACCGGGCATAGTAAAGGGGCGCCTGGAGGTCCAGTAAGGATGCTTCCATCTCCCTGTGCCTACTCGACTCAAGCAGTCTTGGATTCATCTCCCCTCGGCCCATGCACTTCTTGTTCTTTCTCCAAAGGTAGGAGGCAATCACTCTGGATTGGAAGAGTGGATGGGAGTGTTCTAGAAGTGTGACAGTAAGCTCCCATCGAGGGGTGAAAAGTAGCATTAAAAGGAAATCATGACAACTGACAAAAACTGAATACAGACCACGCATTAAATAGTAGTATGGGTTTAATGTTAAAAGTCCTGATTTTTTTTTTTTTTAAATTTTAAATTTTTTTTTTTTTTTTTAATTTATCAGAGAGAGAGAGGGGGAGAGAGCAAGCACAGGCAGACAGAATGGCAGGCAGAGGCAGAGGGAGAAGCAGGCTCCCTGCTGAGCAAGGAGCCCGATGTGGGACTCGATCCCAGGACGCTGGGATCATGACCTGAGCCGAAGGCAGCTGCTTAACCAACTGAGCCACCCAGGCGTCCCAAAAGTCCTGATTTTAATAACTGCATTGTGCTTATGCTCTTAGGAGATACACGATGACATGTGTGAAGATTAAGGGCATGATGCCTCTACTTTATCCATACATGGTGTATGTACATCTAATCTATATGACACATGCTGCATATGTGAATATAAACATAGCATATCTATATCTGCATGAAAACCTGATGAATGGTGAATAAATTCATATGAATACATACATAGGGACAACAGAACAAAACGTAAATAATTGGTGGATCTAAGTAACAGGTATACAAGATTGTACTATTCTTACAACTTTTCAATAAATCTGAAATTCTACCAAAATAAAGTCATAAAAAAAATTCCTCCCAAGGGGAGGCTTGGGGCAAACACCCTGACAGGTCTGGGGATCCCAGCGATCATGGCAGGGGTCCCCCTCCTCATCCCCTCAGCTCCCATGGCAGCAGACCCCTGCCCTCGTGGGCTGGGGGGAACACAGCCCAGGTGTGTGTGGACAGCACAAAGTATGCCCCTGAGACCGGCAAGCACAAGGCTCTGCAGCAGGAACATGGATTAGGATTGGCCTCAAGGTTCCAGATCTTATCAGCTATCAGACCCCAGGTGGAACCATTTAGTGCTTTAGGGCTCAGTTTTGCTCCTCTGTAAAATGGGAGCAACTACTCGTAGCTCAGCTGAGTGAGCCCTGCCTGAAGTGACAGAGCCTAGGCACCTCACCTGACACCTGTCACACGTTAGGTAGGGGTGCCGAGCAGGTGCTAAGTGAGCACATGAGTCAGTGGGGGTTTGGGGGTGGGTGCCCATATAACATTCCTTCTGGCATCTGTGCAGTTCCTCCCTCCAGCGTTCCAACAATGTTACCACTGCACTTCAACCACACCACATTCCTCTCTCCTTCCTAACCTGGCCCAGAGTTCCCCGCGTCCCAAATCACCGCAAACTGCCACTCCGTGCTCCTGGACTTGGGACTTGGTGTCTGGCACGTTAGTTATACTTCTGTCCATTTCCTCCCACCCCGCCTCCTGGGTTGGCCAATGGACTTGGTTTTCCCCTCACGGTCCTCAGCAGGACTCCTAGTGGCTCCCAGGCCACTGCGTGGACATGGGTCGTCTACCTTCATACCTGACAGCTCGCACTCAGGACTGAACAACACAGCTGAGGGCGGGGCGGTCATATGGGGAGGGATCTGGCTATGATCTGTTTGACAAGAAAAACACTTGGCCTTCCCTTGGTTACTGGCAGCAGAGATGGATTTCCTAGTTAGATTAGGTACTTCCCAGTGCTTGAAAAAAATGAACACACATATACAGCCAGAGCTCTCGGGGACAGGAGAATCTGGGCTTTTTCATGGGATCAGAGACATCTGGAATGAGGGACGGCTATGCTAAGAGAAAAAGGCAAGCTGCAGAGGTGTCCAGAATGCATGATGTATTTACATCTTATATGTAAATGCTCAGAAAAAAAACAATTATGAATATAATTGAGGAGGTGAGTAGAACTAGGGATAGACAAAAGAGGGCTTTCATGTTGTCCCTGGAACATTTCTATATTTTTTAGCATGTTTAAGGAAGAATGCATGCATATTTAACATATGTAATTAATAAATACTATAAATTATCCCAAAAAGTGAGAATATAATTGCAGGTGAAGATCTAAAAGACACCATCTCCATTTCCTATCTCCGAGCAGCTGCCTTCTCAGGAGCCTTCGGGAAGGAAGCTCCATGGTGTTCTAGAAGCATCCGGAGAACTCGACAGGTTTCTGAGCACAAGTGTGTAAGCGGGTGGAGGTAACCAGAACTACTCTGCTAAAGCTTTCAATGCCAAGGGGGTGATGGGTGGGGGTGATGAGAGGCTGTTGAGGATGGACCATTCAAAGTGGTCATTACTGTGCATACAGACACACTTTTCCAGTCCTTTGTGGGGTTAGACATCTGTCCTGTCCGTAACTGTGACACCAAGGCTAGAGTTAAATTCCCCTTCTACACACAAGCAGTGTCTGCTGGAGTTTGTCCAGTCATGAACGTGTGTATTTGCTATGAAAAGGAGGATAAGCAGTTTCCGCCAGCCATGCCCCTCCCTCTAAGCAGTACCACTGACTGAACCCCACTCCCCACTCCCTCAAGACGGGGGTAAGAACCTTGGCTTCCAGCTCGGCTTCCAGCATCTTGCTCCCTCCCTGAAGGCTGGAGTCTGGGGGCCGGTATCAGAGATGGTCTGAGGACCGGGGCATAATGGGCCCCACTTAACAGAGGCAGGAAAGGAGAAGCCCTCTGCTTCACAATCCCAACAGTGCAGGCACGCCGTGCTTCCTGCCTGACTGACCACATGCCAGAATGGCCCAGGAGCTTGAACAAATACCGAAGCCTGGATCCTACCCCCAGAGATCCTGATTTAACTGAGCCGGGGTACCCCAGCAGCAGAGGTTTCAAAAGCTCCCCAGGTGAATCTAATATATAGCCGGGGTTGAGCCCCCATCCCAGAACTGGATGATGACAACTTGATCAGCCTTCCCCACAGACTTCCCTCCTCCAGCACAAAGGCCCAGCTCTTGGGGCCCAGCTGCTCCCCGTCTCCAGCCTGTATTCTCCTGCACGACTCTCCCCTTAACACACACCTCACTTCCCCCAGGATCTGCCTGGAAAGGGTGTCCCAGAGCTGAGGACAGGAGGCCGCTGGTGACCCGGCTCAAGCTTCCCGAGTTCCTGCTTCTGCCCCCAGGAGGGGGGACGGACTCAGGCCCCTATGTCACAAGCACCCCATGCTCTTCTAAGATCCCATTTTCTCATAACTCCTAGAGCACGGGCCCCAGTCATCCTCTTGGAAAACAGAATCACCAACCTATTCTTACGAGGTTTTTCTTACAATTAGGCGTGCATTTCCAGCAACTCATTAAATGTCCACTCCTGATCACCTGAGCTCCTCATTTTGGTTAAAAATCCACTGGACATTACAGTTCCAGTTCAGCTACCCCATGTGCAGAAGGCTGAGCTCCCGCCCCCCACCCTGACAGCTGGCTGGTATATGTATGGGGAACCCAAGCTCATCATTAGTAACGTAAATATGTAGCTCAGAAAGGAAGAGAATAAAACAAAGTCACATAACTCAGCCTTGTCACGGAAAATGAGACTCAGCCTTTGAACTAATCAAGCTTAATCACTTTGCCCTATTAGTATGGGTAATTAAGAGACTGCCTTCTTCTTCTTCTTCTTCTTCTTCTTCTTCTTCTTCTTCTTTTTTTTTTTTAAACACAGAGTGTATGGGGGAGGCGGCAGGTATGATTGGGTGGTGATGAGCGGAGAGGCTCACTTGTAGGGACGGCGGCCACGGGTGGTAAGGTCAGAGCTATAGCTTGGAAAGGTCTACCTGGCAGGAAAAACTCACCTGGGAGGAACTGGGAGAAGGAGTCTTGGTGAGAAGTAATGAAGGCCTGAGGGAGGTGGCGAGTGGTTGTGGACGTGCGGAGGCTGGGAGAGGTGGGCCGTGCCAAGTGGCCCCTGGCCTGGGCACCAGGACTTAACGGGGCTCACCGGGGTGCAGGCAAGGAGGCTGGGGCTCTGACGCTGGCCCACAGTGCTGGGCCACTGAGGAGCTGAACAAATACTTACTCTCTGTTCCTAGCACAGGGGGAAGAGAGCTCTTGGGCCTCCGGGCTTTCATCTCCGGGGCCTTGACATTCTCTTTGGTGGGAGCATCTGGAACAGAACAGGTAACCACAAACATCAGTTGGCTGCTGCCCAAGGAAATGAGCCAAGGAGGCATGTCAGTAAAAAAAATCCCACCCTGATTAAAATTAGAGCCCCCCCCAACTGCATCCCGCTCCCCATTCCACTCTGGGGGCCCTCAGTGCCCGCCAGGCAGACGGCGCCTGCCATGGGGCACCTTCCTCCATAGGAGCACCAAAGAAGGAGCGTCCACTCCACTGCGCCTTATAAATCAGGTGGAGAGAGCACAGTCGCCCAGGCAAGACGGATGGAGAGGCTCTCCTGGGAGCTAGTTCACATGTTCCCTTCTGTGGCAGGCATGTGCTGCCAGGAGTCACGCCCTGGCAGGGCTGGAGCAGAGTCGGTGCCCTCTGCTTACCTCTCTCCCCTCTGTTCCCTTCACTGGGCCTTCACTCACTCGGGCTCACCGCTCTGCATTTCCCAAAGCCTGCTTTGCACAGAGAGGTCCCTCACACAGGAGGAGGAGGGGACGGGACCCATGCCCTTGGCTCACAGCCTGAGAGGCACTTGCACCTTCTGATTCCTCAGACTACCTTCTACATGTGGCCACTGACAGACCCCCAGACCACACGGAGGCCTCGGAGCAGGCAGCCCTCACGCCTCCCCGGCCCGTGTGGAGCCTTGGACCCATTATGGGAGCTTCTATACTCCTTGTCAAAGTAGACCCCACGAAACCCTGTGGAGCTGTCAGGGTAGACCTGAAATGGGATACGCATGGGTGCACAATTCTTTAAGCTTCTCCTTCACCTTCTCCGTCCACATTCATGCCAAGTGGGGAAAAGGCCAGGGGAAACTCTCCCTTGTCAGGGCAGCAGAAAAACATGGCACGGGGCTGGGCATAAAAGGCCTTACTGGGCCCGAGGAGACTGGGCTTCAGGAAGTTTTGGGGAAACCACCCAGGAACTTGGATAAGAAGCAGCTGGTTAAAGAGCTATCACTATGTTCCAGTATTTTCCCCAGGAGCATTTCCCCCAAAGGGAACACTCTTCAGGGATGGCTGGGAGCGAGCCTCCCCCTCAGAGCCCCTTCCTGCCATTCCCTTTCCTGCTCCTGACAGAGGAAGCTCAGAGGGAGGAAGGAGGAGGTGGGACTTTCCAACCATGCTTGGGCCACATTCCTGTGGCTTGGCTGGGGAGGAAGGGCCATCTTGCTGTCCTGCATCCTAGATGGGGCAGTCCTAGCTGCTGACACGTGCTCTCTCCCAGGCTGGCTCCTGGGGGTTTGCGGGGTGGACCAGGTTGCACAGAACTAGGGCCTGGGGACGAACCCTTTCCCAGCACATGGACTCCTGATACTCCCATCTGGATGCATTACTCCTTCTAGATGGTATTTGTGTCTCTTTTCTGCCCAAGTAAATCCCCCGACAAAGAGTCAAGCTTCCTTCCTAACCAAAAACCTGCCCACTCCCGACGACAGCTGGGTAATCCAGGGACAGAGGCCTGGTGCAGGCACCGTCCAAGCGCGCCGGCAGCTCCGAGGCACACGGGCCTCCAGGGCTGGGGAGACTATTTCCACGGAAGTCAGCCAAAAGCTGTACACATGTCACTACAGGAATGGTGAAGCGTAGGCCTTAAGAAGAGCTTCCTAGCAGCCGGTGTATGGACAGGGAATGGTCCTGAGGGGACACAGCCGCAAGAAGTCCTTTCAAGAGCACTTGCTAACCCGGCCCCCTTCCCTCCCTCCGCGCCTCACTGTTATCCTCCTGCCACCTCTGTTAGAGCAAGAGCAACCCCAGACAGTGAGTCAGGGGTCCTGCCTTCCGCCACTGACACTGCCTGTGTCCGGTCTCCTCAGCAGGTGGCCCATATGCCTGGGTCCCTGTGCATAGTGGATGGAGGGGCAGAAAGTCCCACAGGGAGGGGATGGGATGATTTTACTTCCTCACACTGGGTGTTTTCCCCAGGCCTAACCATCATTCCTAGCTACAGAAAAATCCTCAGTACACGTTTGTCAACCTCTGTGGTTCTCAGCCGTGGGCTGCCCATTAGTAGCACCTGTGCCCAGGTATCTCATTCCCCAGATCCTGGTTTCATTGATCTAGTTAGGGGCCTGGGTGTCAATAAGATCCAGAAGCTCCACAGATGATTTTAATAGGGCACTTGTCTCTCTCTTCAGGCCATGTGTGTGCACACGTGTCTATGTGTGCGTACGTATGTGTATGTGCCTGCATGTCGAGAGGTGGGGGTGGGGCCCAAGGAGGGTCTCGGGGACTAGTCTAAGACACAGGAATGCCGACCAGAGCTTCCCCTGATGTCTGCAGATCATGTCATACTCCAGGTCATGGGGTGGGTCTAGGGTTCCCTTGTTTAGGGCCCTCCAATCAAGACCTGACAGGCACCAAGGACAATTTACAGAGAGCTGCACCCCAAAATGTGTTTGTTTCCCCCTTTTTCAAGGAAGAGGAGAGAGCCAAGTGTGCAGAGTTCTATGTTCCTTGGTTTGAATACTCCCTTTGCCAGTCTTTCTTCTGGTGAGTTCTGGGACCTCACAGGAGGGAGATAAAGAAGGATCAGGGTAGCTGTTGTTTTAACTGATGCATAACTGGAGGCATAAGCCAGCAAAGGATGAGAGGTCTAGTGCTCCTGGGTCCCTAAAGAAGGGATGAGAGACTGAGTTCCCTTCTCCCCTCACGGGGTTGTGTTGGCCTTCGCCTCCAAGCATCCTTAGAGCACAGACCCAGAGAGGAGGGTTCTGGTTTTGGTTCTGTCACCAGCAATCTTGGGATCACAAGCAAATCATTTCAGCCACTTTGGGTCTCTATTCCTACATCTGTACAAAGGAAGTAACACCTATTTTCTCTACCGCACAGTGTTAAGAGACTTAAAGGACAGAATGTATTCAGTAGTGCTCGGGAAAGGAGAAAAGTGATCATTTACCTACTAACTAATTCCTCCTGCTTACCACGTTTCCTCACCTCCCTCCCAGTCTGCTTTAAAATTCTCCACCTTCCAAACGCCCTGGCTGACCAGCCCCCACCCGCATGTTGCCCATTTCCGGCCTCTGCGTCTGGCCTCAGCTTCTGAGTGCTGGCCTGATACTGACGTGTGAGTACACTACCTTGTCTGTGCACCAAGCTTTGTTTTTAGAAGTTCTGTGCACTCTATCTTTCCATCTGACCATGAGGAAAGGGACTCAAGTTTCCCTTTCAAGCCAGGCACACCCCCTCGACTTGGAGCACCCCCCAACCAGGGCTGGGCCTGGCCCCCTCTTCCCTTGGCAGTCCTCCCGCCCCACGGGGGCTGTGCAAACACCACAAGCCACTAGCCCTCCGTGAGAACAGCAGCGAGGGGCAGGCCGGAGGGACCGTGCGCTTAATCAGAACCAGCTTTATGATTGCACGGCTGCCCAGGGGATAAAAATAATAGTCACACAAGTCTAAGAGCAGCTTGTATTTTCTATTTTGATCAGTTGGTGATGAAACCAGAGTCCATTTCTAGATTGGGGCCCCAGGGCTGGAGTCCATGGCTGGCCTGGTTGTGCCCCCAAAGACGGATGGGGGAGGAAGATGGCAGTATGGAGAGGTGGGGGGCCTTGACATGGAGTGGAAAATGTGTCCTTATATGGGCAACGGCTCACCCCTTCCACTCCTGGGCTAACTCCAGACCCAGCCCTCCTTCTGTCTTCCGCAACAGGCCGGTTCCCTGAGATACAAGCCCAAGGAAGGGGGCTTCTAGAAGGGGGTCCCAGCTTCCAGGAGCTCCACAAGGGGGCAGGGCAGAGGGGCAGACCTCCTCCTCTGCCCTACGGCAGGCAGCAAGCTGGCATCAACAGAAGAGAGGGTGCTCCAGGCGGGAGACAAGCCCTTCTCTGGCTCTGCTGTTCGGGGCCTCTGAGCCCTTGGGCAAGCTCCCTGACCTTTTCTGAGCCCGACCTTCACAAGGAACGCAGGAATCACACCCCACCTGAGTGAATGGGCCAGGTTACTTAGTTGTGCCTGGCACGATGCTACGTGCTTTAACTGCTTACTTCAGGTTGAACCACGGCTTTGGCAATACTCAAGTGTCTTTAGCCCACTGGAACAGCAATTTTATTTAGTTCAGTCTAATGCATGTTAGCTGCCGGTGACCACCGGAAGGACAAATGTGAAAGTGAGAGCAAACTTGTTACTATGGCAAGGACTCAGGCCAGTGAAAGAAGGGTGCATCGAAATCTGCTCAGTCAAGATCAGAGGTGCCTGACGGTTACGGCTGCAGGTGGTGCAGTAGTGAGGCTGCAGGGTTCCTGTTTAAATGCCCAGCCAGCTAGTCATTAGCTGTGTGGACTTCAGCAGGCCACTCAGTCCCTCATGCCTCGATTCAGGCTTCTCTACTCTCACCCCACAAGCCCCCTTGTCACAGTTACGAATCACCTCTGGGTTGCCAAACCCAATGGCCAGTGCTCAGGCTCACCTTACTCTCCTTGGCAGCCACATCTGATGCACTGATCCCATCATTCCTTTCTTATGGAAGTGGCCACCGTTTGGCTTCGGGGACACCGCTTCCTCTGGGATCTCTTCCTATCCCACCATGCCTATTCCTTCTCCGTCTCCTCGGCGGACCTCTGTCCTGCCCTCCTTCTCTTCCTGCCCCCTCCATCCACATCCACCCTAGGGACCTTGTGCAATCCCAGGACACTCAGTGGCCTCTTGTGTGGACGGCTCCCCATCTCCTGCCTCCCACCCCGACCTCCTTACCCAACTCCAGGTTCATCTAAATGCCTGCCTATGTGACATGCCCACCTGGACCTCTGAGGGACATCTTAATCTTCACAGGGGCAAAATTCTTCATTGCCTCACCCCTTATGTGCCCATCCAGAGAGTAGTACCAGTGTTATCGGTGCTCCCGCATGAAAACCAAGTCGCCTCTCACTTCCCTTTTCTTTCTCCACTTCCAATTCATGAGCAAATCCTATCAGCTCTTACCTTGAGAAGAGATTCTGAATCTGATCACTTCCCGCCTCCTGCATGGAGTCTAAGCCGACATCAACTCCTGCTGGGCCATCCCAGCAACCACCCAGCTGGTCTCCCTGCTCTCCCTCTTACCCATCCTGGGTCCGGTCACCGTGGTCACCTCTGGTCACAATGTCCAGAGCTGGCCCACCACACCTAGAATAACGTCCGGTCTCCTGTCACAGCCCACGGCCCGGCAGATCTCACTGCTGCTCCCCCTCACCTCACTTCCCACCTCTCAGCTGCTGCTCTCGGCTCAGCCCCCCACAGCCCTTCCTGCTTCTGGGAACGCGCCAGGCAGAGTCTCCACTCAGAGCTTCTCTCTTACCCTTCCCTCTTCCTTCCAGACTCCTTCTGGCTTCTTCAGACCTCTGTTCCACTGTCACTTCTTCAGAGAGGCCTCCCAACCACTCTCTCCAACAGGAGCATTCCCGACCCCACCTTAGCTTCCTTCGTAGCACCTGCTACTGCCTGAGATTAGCTGATAGACCTGTTCATCTGTATTACTGTCTCCCCCTTACTGAATGTAAAGTCCTAGAAAATGGGAATCTCCTTTTTGTTCTCTGCTTTTAACCTAGCCCCTAAAGCAGTGCCTGGCACTGAGATGAATGATGGCCCACTGGAACGTCACCTCCTCCCACACATATGCACAGCCCTCCCTGGTCACAAAGCCCTCAGTCTCAACAGTAGTCGAGGCCAGATGCCCTCAGCCAGGGTGGTTAAGGAAGGGCAACCTAAGCTGCCCTGTCCTGGGATTTTGGCCTACGAAGAGTTTTGTTTCCCCACCTCTCACCTGGGTCTGAGAGGGAATGGGCCAGGTTCTGTGTGTGGGGACAGGACTGGGGACAGAGAGACAACCAGGCAAGCAGCCTTCCTGTTGGCCAAGGGCAGGCTGCAAGGAAGGATGGAGGGACTTCCCAGGGGGAAGGGCTGTGACTAAGGGAGACCCCATGTCTCAGAGCGCGTACACTGACATGTTACTAGACAGCGAGGCCATGCTGGGCGGTGGAAAGGGTAGGCTCCAGACCCAGACACACCCCGGTGTGAGTCCTGCTGAGGTAACTTGTGTTCTAACTCGCTGCATACAATGGCTCCAAGCACACAGGCTTTGGGATCAGAGACACCCAGAGTCGTCCCCCCACCTCCCGCCCTGTGAAAGTCAGTGCGACCTGGGAAAGTTGCCAACCCTCACCGAGCCTCAGTTTTCCCACCTAGGGATACCCTGCCCAACTGTTGTATAAACTCCAAACGCACGAGGGTCTCTGGCCACAGCACACCTGGAAGGTCAGCTCTTGGGGGAGTTTTCTGGCAAGTCCTTCCCCACTCCGGGCTCAGGTGGTTTTGGGTGTATGTTGACACTTGCCTCCTGCTACACTTGGAAGGAGCACGGGTGGGACCAGAATTCAGATAGTGCAAAAGAACACCCTTTCCCTTGGGTAAAAGACCCCCACAGCACGATTAAGAAAGCCGGACATGGGGGCACCTGGGTGGCTCGGTGGGTTAAAGCCTCTGCCTTCGGCTTGGGTCATGATCCCAGAGTCCTGGGATCCAGCCCCGCATCAGGCTCTCTGCTTGGCAGGGAGCCTGCTTCCTCCTCTCTCTCTGCCTGCCTCTCTGCCTACTTGGGATCTCTCTCTGTCAAATAAAATAAATAAAATCTTAAAAAAAAAAAAAAGAAAGCCGGACATGATGAATTATAAAAGCTACCGCCCTCTGTCTGTACTATCAGTGGGAAAAACAGGAGTACGGCTAATATTTCGGCTAATATAACCAAAGTCCTCTTTATGAGGCCCTGGAATGTATCATTGCATTGGCCGCAGGTGGATAGTCTTAATGGTGTTTGGTGCCATGTGAGTGATAGCTCGTGACCATCAGGGGGCAGGGCCGGTGTGACATCAGCATGAGCTACAGCCCCCTCCTCTAGATGAGAGGGACCCCACGGCCCCTTGAGAGGGATGCAGTCCTATCCAGAGGCTGAGCAGGCAGCTGGAGTTTGAGAGAGACAGGAAGACCCCACAGCACGAACGAACTTGCAAATTCAGTTACTCCCTAGGGTAAAGAGTTCTTCCATGTACTTTAATGTATGACTTTTTTCGAGAATTTGATTTAAAACTATGGGCTCTCTCTTCAGAAAAATGCTCTAATCTACAAATGCACAAAATTCTGTATATCATTTCAAAGGGTGCATGGACCGCTCCCACCCCTGGCCGGGATCTTTAAGTGAGGTACAATGGCCTTGGGGAGCAGAGAGAGCTGGAAGGATCAGGGGATGGAAGGACTCCTCAGCCTGGCTGAGGAGAGCCCAGGAGGGGAAAATGTGCTGCAAGGTAACAGGGAAACTACAGTCCTTTGTCTAGAGGTGGCTCGTGAGGGAGAACTAAAGCTGGACAAGGTAAGAAGACCACCTACCTGTGAGGCACTAATACATCTCCTAGTCCAACAACAGGGAAAAGAGTGGGTGTGAAGGAGGCTGCCCTTTTTCTCCTTGAAAAACAAAAACCAATTAACTGAGAGTCCATCCTGTTATCTCAGCTGGTCTCCCTCCAATCCCTTTGCTGGCTCTTCTCTTAAGACCCAGCCCCTAGTCCGCAGCCCTAGGCCAAACTAGAGATAAATAAAGGTGATCAAGATTAGGGAGAGTATAAGGGAATCTGGTAGAAGGAGACCAGCCTAGGGGCAAGAAAAGTCCCATAAGTTACAGAATGAATTCCCCAAACCTTAGAGAAAAAAAAAAAAAAATCCCCAGATGTATTCTATAGGGAAAAAGAGAATTTTATTTTGAAAACAAAGTTTGCTTTTAAAAATAAAACGTTTGCTGTTTCTCAAAAAGGTGCTGACATTTCGCAGATAAGGAGAATGAATTACTATCCTCCCTTTAGCCAGCCATGTAAATAGGACCCGAAGAGTCCAAGGATTCCAAAAGCAGATACCCTCAGGAGCAGCCTGGGCTTCCTTCTAGATTGGTCGGATCCTGCAAGGGTCCCAAGTGCGGGCTGGTAGAAACAGGCTTTTGGGGTCACGTTCCCAGAAACACTTTTTAAACTGTGGCACCTGTCTTAAAAGAAGCAGGAATCGGGGACGCCTGGGTGGCTCAGTGGGTTAAAGCCTCTGCCTTCAGCTCAGGTCATGATCTCAGGGTCCTGGAATCAAGCCCCGCATCGGGCTCTCTGCTCAGCGGAGAGCCTGCTTCCTCCTCTCTCTGCCTGCCTCTCTGCCTACTTGTGATCTCTGTCTGTCAAATAAATAAATAAAATCTTTAAAAAAAAAAAAGAAAAAAAAGAAGCAGGAATCTGACCTGGGAGGGTGACAGCCAGGGCACACATGGGAGTACTGGACAGCAGCAGCCCCTACCAAAAGCCGCAAAACATAGGTTTTGAGCCCCACTCTGAACAGACCATACGTGGGTTTACCAAATCTGCTCTGGAGACTCAGAGCCCTGGTGACAAACCCAGCACAGAACTCCAGGGAGACCCACACAATCCTCTGCCATCTCACCTTTGCGGCTGGCTACTGACTACTGAATCTGTTTTACCACTGTATTTTTTTTAAAATGTCTCTTTTCAAGGCTCTTTAAAAAAAAAAAAAATACAGTTTCTTTTTCTTTTCTCCCATTCCTAATCGATCACAAATCTTGATTTTCATGGCCACAAAATTTGATTCTAAAGCTGAGAATGGGGACTCAGGGTCCGCATCTTGGGGAATAGCAGGGAAACAGGATGGAACTTCATAACCCAAGTGATTATATTCCGGAGTCAGAAGAACAACAAAGCCTTTGAGTTGCCTTATTTGGACGCTCGTTTTTCACGTGTCACTCATAGTTACTAACCAGGCATTTCAAGGGTAAGAAAGGATTTCCCCCACACTATCTTTTTCGACAGTTCCAGGCAAGTAACGAGATAATAAGGAAGGGATCAGAAGGCCCAAGATGGGGTTCTGGCCCTGGCTTGGCCTCGGCTGGACCAGGGAACTTGGAGCAGGATGCTTTCCTTCTCCACGGCCTTGGTCTCCCTTTTAAAATGAGGGCTGTAGCCTCTATCATCCCAAGGCTGGTTCTGCTTCCAAAGCTCAACTGCTTAACTCCAGACCCAGTAGAGAAAGAGTCACGAACATAGTCTGGCCTCAGCCTTTCCTCACTCAGAAACTCCATTCAGACCTGGGAGCCCTTGACCCCCACATGTCTCCTCCTCTCCCTCTGCTGAATTACGGTGACTTTTTCTCCTCACAGAGGTGGGCCTGCCCCCTCTACCCCAGAGACGCAGCCTCAACTCACCTCCTCGAGGAAGTGTCCCCACATGGACCTCCCGCCACTCCGTCCTCACCGTAGGGCTGACCTGCCAGCACGGACACTGGCTTGTTGCCGCTTGTGAAATACTATGTCATTTTCCTGTGGGTGTGTCTTTTTCTCCTCCTGCCCTGTGCCTGGATTCCTTGCTCAGCAAGGCTCTACGTGTGGGGGTCAGGACTGGGGACGGGGTAGGGGGGACAAACAGGAGAGTAGCCCCTCCTGTCGGCCAAGGGCAGGCTGCAAGTTCACACAGGGCCATCAACTGGTGCTCCCCATTCTCCTTTCTGTCTCACTGTTTGCAAATGATGGCTTGACCCCACAAAGCGAATGCCTACGGGAGGGATTGCAGTCTTGGAGGCAGTTCTGTCAAGGCACGGCTGTCAAGGGAAGAGCTGAGGAGTGGGACTCTGTGTGTGGCAGTGAGGGGTGGGCATGACCTACCGTCCACGGTGACTTGGCAGGAGCACTCAGCCTGGCCGGCGCCATTCTTGGCTATGCACTTGTATAAACCTCTGTCCTCGGGCAGTGCCTTCTCGATGGAGACAGAGCACAGTGAGCCTAGGAAGGAAGAGGGAGAACGGTTGATGGGAGCAGGTACAAGCCCGATATGGCACCTGGAATGTGGCAGGGGAGGGCTATTCACATGGACAACCTCTGGAAGTCCAGAAGTCTGGGGTCCTGTGGGAACAAACCCTCTTTCCTTCCCAAAGGTAGGGTACTTTTTTGCTGATAGCCCAGGTCCAATATATTCCTTCCCGGGACCTTCTTCCTGCCTCCCAGAGAGCTCTCTTAGGGAGACATCACGGAAAGGTGCCGAAGAAGACGGTGGGATCGTGTCTGCCTTGGGAGAGCCTCCCACACAGTGGAAGGAGCAGATAGACCACGAGCCTCAGACTGCGATGCCACCAAGAGAGACGAGCGGTCCCAGGCACACGTTTACGGACCTGTGTCAGGCAGAGTGGCAGGCGCAAAGGCGACACCCAGTTACAGTCATTATTCTGGGAATGCATCTTAGAGACGGGAGTTCTGAACAAAGAGGCGGGTGAGGGAAGGTAGGAGTCCCTGCCCAGCAGGGGCACTGACCTAGGGTGGGGGCGGTCTGCTGGGAGGAGAGGGTATCTATAGCCTGGCGTCCTGGGGCTGGCTTCTCAGGAATGGTATGTGAGCTGAGAAGCACGGCCAACCAGGGGCACTGGTCTGAGAGAGGGGCAATCTAGGGTGGCCTCCCTTCAGGACACCGTCTTTTGGTTGCCTCAGAGAGTGGTAGTGAAGCCTTTCTTCCCTCACGGGTCTCCCCACGCCCAGCACACTTGTCTTCTGTCCTGGTTGGGGGAAGGACAAGTCAGGCTGGGCAGGCACAGGAAGCAGGGTTCTGGCTACTTCTGTGGGATACCCCCTGGGGGGATTTCCCTCAGGGTGCAGGAAAGTCCAGCTGAGGGCCAGGACCGCTGGGCCAGGCAAGAGGGCAGTGGCACCCTAGCTCCTGCCTTCAGACACACAAACAAGCCAACAGCATGGCTCTCTGCCCAAAGCTGCCCCTGTTGTCAGGGCAGCAGTCATCACACAAGGAAGAGGACAGAGCCAGGACTGCTGCAGCCTGCTGCCTGGAGCTACTGGCTTCGGCCACCTCACTTCCTCCATCTCCTACTCCCCCAGCCAGTGGCTTGGCACAAACTCTAGGCCTTGGGTGGGCTGAGCAGTGTGAATCCCAGGTGTGTATGCGGGGCAGCATGGCCAGAAGGGAGGCCAAAAGGCACGGATCTCAAAAAGTACCCTCACCCCCATTAGGCAGATCCCCAGACTTGACCAACAGATACAAGGATACTCAGAGAACCTCACTAAGGCCAGAAGGGACAGCAGAGGCATACTAATTCCCTTTGCTTCTTGGCACCTGGGTAGTACCCTCAACAGGGAAATGTCGTGCTAACCACCACCTCCCTCCTACTTACACAGAGCCCATTTCTCAGGAAAGGCCTCCCTACGTTCTCCCACCCAGGGGGACATCGAGTCGCCATCTCTGCTCACTGCCCTTAGGAGACAGACTTTGCCGACGCTGAACCAGAAAGGACTCAGGCTGGATTTTTAGGAAATCCATCATGGGAGTGAGACTGTGAAGCACAGGAATCTGGGTTGGAGGGAACGGTCCTCTCTAGAGAGAGGCTTCTACTCATCTGGGAGGACAGGAAGATGCTAAGATGACCTCTGGTCCCCGAATTTGAGGCTTAGAGGAAACATACCCCCTTTTGTCACCGCCCTTCAGTCTGAGGCTAAGGCTCTGTGAGCAGACACTTCCCTCCTGGTGAATATTCCGCTTGAATCCCTGCCGGACCTTCAGTTTCAGCACCGACGCCCACCCCCCCGAGACCAGCCCTGGCCCCAGGTTCAGCCATAAGCCCAAATGGCACCAACTGCTGAGACAGTGGTGAGCCTGCCAGAAGTTGGGCATTTAGACCACAGCTCTCAGCCCCTCAGCCAGGAACGCAGCAGAGCAGGGAGCTCTTCCCTCTGCCCAAAGCCGGGACCCCTGGCCACATGCGTGGGTTGGGGGAGGGGCCCCCAGGCAGGCTAGCCCAGATTGAAAAATCTGGTATTTCCTGTGGGACAGCTTATTCCTGACCTCCAGGAAAAAAACCCTTTCCCAGAGTTTTTTTTTTTTTTTTTCTTTTTCTTTTTAGAGAAGCCTCAGCCTGGCGGGGAATTTTGAGAGGGAGGTGAGGGGGATGGGAGCAGGCAGCACAGAATCAGAGATCCAATAAATGCCTCAGCTTGAACTGTCCCTGAGAGAGCCTCTTGGGGGCATAGGGTCTGAAGATCTCCCATCTTGCTCCAAGTGTGTGGGAAGAGGGGTGTGTGGGAGGGGGCAGGGGGGTGAAGGTGGCTCAAAGTCCTGAAGGCTATGCTCTGAGGAGGCCCTCAGTGAGCGGTGCCTCCCTAACCTGGTCCCCTAGGAGGTCTGGACAGCACAACTCAGCTCCAGGTCACCTCCTCAGGGATGGTGCCTTCCCTGTCACCCATAAGCATCCCCAGCCACAGACGGCCCTCTTCTGTGCCCTGAGTTTCCCTTTATCCAAACATGTGTCCCAAGGCCATTGCTGAAATGCATGTCTGTCTCCCCCACTAGTTCTCAGAGGGCAGTGACTGTGTCTATTATGAATGTTCTTCCTGAGCCTGGAATGCAGTCACAGTTAAAAAAAAAAAAAGAAAGAAAGAAAAAAGAAAAAAAAAAATCTGCCATTCTGAGAACAACCAGGGCACATTTTTTATAGCAGGTGATCTGGGAGGATCTATGCAAGAGAAAGGAACATTTAGTCACATATAACCTACCACTGAAAAAGACCATATAGGATTTTTTTTTTCTTTTGAGAGAGAGAGCGAGCGCGCGAGGACAAGCTAGGGAGAGGAACAGAGGGAGAGGGAGAAGCAGACTCCCCAGTGAGCAGGGAGCCTAATCCCAGGACCCTGAGATCATGACCTGAGCCAAAGGTTTAACCAGCTGAGCCCCCCCAGGAGCCCTGACCATAGAGTTTCTGAAAGGAAACAATTCCGACCTCAGAGTTCTTCAAACGGATTATGCATACACAATACTGCCCTGCACACAGTAGGGGTTGCATAAATCCTAGTGTTCTACAGAATGAACTTCCATAGATTTTTAAAAAGTCTTTGCCAGATCCCACACCAAAGGTGATTAAAAATGAATCATCTGTTGACAACAGCAACAAAAGTGAATTCTCATTAGAGTGGGAGCAATGTTTGCCAGGAGAGAAGCCTGGCCTGGGGACAGGAAATAGGGCATAAAGATGAAACTGCTTCTCAGGAGCAGCACAGAGTTCCCCTTGGCTCACTGGCCATCCCTCCCACTCTTCAGTCAAGGCCAAGGCCAAAGCCTGAGGAGCTCAGGTGCAGTCCCCATGCAGGCCCAGCCACTGTAAGTGGACACCATCTACCCTGCAGCTCTGGGAATGCAGAGAGGGGAAGGGTATCTCCACGTGCCCCCCTCCCCGCCCCCGCAAATTAGCAGTCCACTCCAGCGGACTCCTGTCACACCTCTTCTGCTCTCCTTGATGCTAAATGGGGTGGACATGACCATGATTTGGGGGACCTGCAGGCTATGAGCCCTATCCAAGCTACAGGACTCCGAGAAGCCTCGTGAACCTGTAAACAGCATCCACTAGCAGGAGGTATGTGGCTGTACATGCCCATGGGTGGGGGAGGGGAGCGCAGGAGTCTCTTATGGCCAAAGGCTAGTGACAACAGTCTGGCAAGGAGAGCGGAAGAAGTCAGGTTTGTTCTTAGACGAGCTGACAGCACAGGGCAGTGCACTGAAGCAAGAAGGATTCCCAGCTGAGGGGTGGGGGTTGGTAGAGAGGGTGCTGAGGGCAGTGTGAGGACGGAGAGACCCCTTAGCTATCCCTTCCACCTTCCCCTCCAGACCACCTCAAACCACCAGCTGACTGCCATGGATACCCCTAGAAGTATGACCCCAGTCATCCAGACTCTGGCACACGGGTCCTCCGCTCCTTCCTCTTCTTTATCCGCCCCCTACTCCCAAGCTAGGCAACAGGTTCTCCTAACTCTGTCCTTGCTTCTTGAACTGGTTGTTTCCTATCTGTGCCATGGCTACCTTCTTAGTCCAGTCCCCTTTACTCCTCCACCTCTTCAATAGGCTCTTTACTTGTCTTTGGGCACAATCAAAACCCCTAAGCCCCCAGCTTTATGTGCACTGCTCCTCATTCCAAGCTTTTACGTGGCTGCCTAGTGCCTCCAGAATTGAGTTCCTTAGCACGACCTAGGAGACTGTGGGCCCTGCCTTCCTCTCCAGCCCTCCCGTGCTGTGAGCAGGCCCACCTCTGCTGCTGCTGGAGCTCCTGCCTGGGAAGCCCATAGGTCTCCTGGAGCCCCAGCCTGGCTCACTCAGCACCAGCCTTTCCTGCGGCCCCAGCACTCAGCTCCCTCTTCTCCTATGCCTCCCAGCTCACCTTCGGCCACTTGCGTGGAATAGGTTTATCACTGGGGGTGTGTGTCCCCTCTTTCCAGATCTGTGGAGAGCACATCTACTCACACCTCTCCGCGTGCCTGGCTTCTGGCAGGGGGCCTGCGGAAGAGGTCACGGATAAGGCTTCCAGATGGGCTTTCTCCCTGGGGTCCGGGTCTAACCCAGGCTCTGGAAGACTTGGAGGGTGAGCCTCCGGAGAAAGGACGGACAGAAAACAGGGCTGGTATTTTCAGACGAGGTACTCTCCCTACTGTGGCAAGGCGGACCGGTCCCTGTCAAGGCCTGCGTCCTCCACTACAGTGAAAATACCAGAAACTAGGCAGGCCCAGAGGGCCCCACCAGTCTCCCAGCCTCTTCACAACTACTGGCAGGGTTGAGGAGTTGACAGACGTGAGTAGTTTCCCTGGCTGGACAACGCTGCCGGTGAGCAGGTCCTGAAAGCTCTCTCAGCCGCACTGGTGTGCGGACATCTGACAAGAAGGGGCTAAGAGGTAATAGAGCTTAGTGGTCTGGACGTCAGAACTCAACTGCCTACGTTCAGACCCCAGCTCTGACACCTAACTGAGCAGCCTTGGGCAAGACAGTGTACTTCTCTGTGAAACGGGCTGTCAGAGCCTCAGACAGAGTCTGGCGCACAGTGTTCAATTCATGCAAGCTATTCTTGGTTTTCAAAGGAGAATTACAAATATTTAGAGTATGTTTTAGGAACTGAATTCGGGGCTGTCTCTCTGCTCCTAGTCCTTCCCATATCCTTTCCTTGTGCTGGCCTTCTTTCAATCATGTCTTCTTCCTCTGATTTGGACCTACACTGCCCCTTTGAGCTGGTTTCTGTGGGAGGTGATACTGGAATAGCCCTTGAATGCTCAGTGACAGCAGATGCCACAGACTCAAGGCCATGGCTCAGGCGTGTGTTTGAGACCAGGGCTGAGGTCTGCTCCCGTTGCTCTGCTGAGGGAATGGTTTATAAGCAGCTACGAATGCTTCTACAGGCCCTGAGACACAGGTCTCACGGCAGCTGCATGGCTCAGGGCACTGTCCTCAGCTGTCCCAACATCAGTTTCCCTGAAGAGGGTGTAAGCACAGTTCTCCCTCCCACTGTGCATATGTCCCAGGGACGGGCACCTGCCCACCATTCATCCTACCTGGAGAGTACCACGGGGTAACCTGGGAGACCCTCCCAGTCAAAGTCTCAGACTGGTTCTACCAAAGGCTTTCCAACTGGGAGGAGCCCACAGGGGTGACAGGGAAGGTGTGCCATCCAAGGGCCCAGACAGCTCACCCCACTGTAGCAATCCCCCATGCCCACCTGTGTGTGGACCACAGGGAGGCTAAGCTAACAGAGGCAGGGAGGAGCATGGTATGCCTTCTGGAGGACCCTACCAATCTGGAGATATAGCCACACGAGAAAAGTTCTCCTATAAGCACAATAGCAGAAAAGAAAGCATCTTCTCTCTCCTGGTCAATTTCCCCTGAATCTTCTAGCGCTTAGATTCAAATGCTCAGCTCTTCCTGATTTGCTGTCTGAGTTGCAGAATGAAGACAGAAATTTCATCGTGGGCTGAGAGGGACAGTGCTCTCTTCAAATGCTTCCTTTGGGTTTCAGGAGGAAGGAAGGATGCCTGATGAAGGAGGGGCGGTGGGGGGTGCAGTCAGCAGACAGAAAGGGGAGCAGCATGGTGTGGGGAGTTTCTGACAGCTCCGCTGATCCCGATTGCACAGGACCTGTCCACTTGGGCCTCTTCTTGCCTGCCGCCCTCCACCCCTTAAGGGTAAAATGCCACCTCCTGGGGAACTTTGTACCCTGCCCTTGTCCAGAGCCACCAGTATCAGCCCCTAGCTCAGGTCAGGCTCTGTTCCAGCACTGGCCACAAGAGTGGTGTATGGGAAGTCTGCCGGAAAGGGAGCTCCCATACAGGCTTGGGATGCTTGGCTGAAACATTTCAAACCAAATTGAAGGTCCAGGGAAAATGCCCCTCTTACCCCCATCTCTTCTCTAGGTATAAACTGGCCCATCTGACAACTCCAGACCCCCAAAGGCCCCAGATGTCAGCATTTAGTGGCCCCCCCTTCTCCCCACAACCCAAGAATGTGAAATACCAGCAAACAAAAGTCTCATCCAAATTAGGAAGCAAGTGGCTCTGTCCGCCCAGGAGAGTGTGCCGTAGGGGCTGTTTGGGGTTTTGGCTTTCCCCCACAGATCCTTTCAAACCCACAATGTTATCAAGACTTAAATTGTTGTTGACCCCAAATCACAATCCTGTGCCAACCTGTCACTGTACACCCTCCCCAAACTTAAAATCCCACTGCGAAAGCAGCTCTCAGCTCTGAGCCCTGGGAGGGCTCTGGCCCTCCAGTCCCCTTGTGCCTGCAAACAGAACCCCTTCCATGTCAGAGCCGTGAAGCTCTAGCTCAGGCCTAGGGCTTCCCTGAGGAGCCACAGCTGGGGCTGCCATGAAGCATCTCACCGGACAGATGCCAAGGCCCAGGCATGTGCCATAGGACCAGACACCCACCTCTCACTGCCCAGTGATGGAGTGTGTGCCCGAGGGCCCGGAGCAGGGCACCTCTCCTGTCAGGGAAGGGGGCACAGAGGCTGGCATTCCAGCCCAGACTCTGGGCTGTGAGCAGCAGTCCACAAGCCCAAAGCTCCAGGAGCCTGCAGTGGACCTGGTACAGAGCCCACTTCTCCCCAGCCCTCGCCCTTGTTACCTTCTTGGGAGAGGATGATGAACTTGGTGGTCTTGAGTGTCTTTCCATTCAGTGTCCAGGTGATGGTGGCTGGGGGGTCAGAGGACACCTGACACTGGAGTAGCAGCTTCTCGCCTTCTGTCACACGGACATCTTGTAGCTTCTCCTTGAAGGTTGGGGCTGTCCCTTGGTTCTCTGACCTGTTTTCATTATCTGTGGCTCCTGCTTGCCCCCTCCTACAGTTCACATCATTCTTAACCTCCTTCTTGAGTTCTTCCTTCCCAGCTGGTTTTGGGGTCTCAGCAGGCTTGGCATTGCCCATGGGTTTTGGGGTCTCAGCAGGCTTGGCATTGCCTATGGGTTTCGGGGTCTCAGCAGGCTTGGCGTTGCCCATGGGTTTTGGAGTCTCAGCAGGCTTGGCGTTGCCCATGGGTTTTGGGGTCTCAGCAGGCTTGGCGTTGCCTATGGGTTTTGGGGTCTCAGCAGGCTTGGCATTGCCCACGGGTTTCGTGGGCTCGGCAGGTTTGGCATTGCCCACAGGTTTTAGGGTTTCAGCAGGCTTGGCATTGCCCAAGGGTTTCAGGGACCCTAAAGGCTGGGCATTGCTCACAGCCTTGGGACTTTCTGCTGCCTTGGCATTCAAGGCCTCAGCGTTGTTGCTACCGTTCTCTGCTGGTAATTTCTTCTTGCTGCCTAACACCGAGCGGAAATCTGGGGTGGCAGGTTTGGGAAGCGGCGCCTTCTCAGGCACCGGGGTCTTAGGAGTCCCCTTTTTGGCTAGGACCGAGCGGAAGTCGACCTGCTGAGGGCTGTGCACCTTTCTCTCTTCCTCTGACACCGTCTTCGGCTTCACCTGCCGCTGCAGGTTGGCGCGGAAATCCATCTGCTCAGCTGGGATCTCCTTGAGGTCTTCTTCTGACACGGTCTTGGTACTCACCTTCTTCCCCAGGAGGTCACGGAAGTCCAGCTGTTCCACCTCCTGCTGGCGGATGGCCTCCTCCGTGTGCTGCCGAGTCTCCACGCGCCTCTTTAGCACCCCCCGAACGTCCTCGCCGTCTTCCTCCTCCGGCCAACCCTGCCCTCTCGCAGGCCAGCCGGGCCTCAGGGTCCCATAGCAGTCACGGCCACCACCATCAGCACCGGCTCCCTGGCTGCAGAGGCCCTCACAGCTGGCAGGCTCCCTCCCCCTGCAACCAGTGAAGGGAAAAAGGAAAGTAGCAAGAGGAAAAGGGGCTGGGTAAGAAAGAACGTCAGGGGAGAGCAAATCCCTGAGGGAGGGAGGGTAGAGGGGAGGGGGAAGGGGAGGTTGGGGCTGACCAGGCTGTGTTTATAGAAGGGAACATTGGTGAGAGGCTCTTGCTTGCTTACTTGGTTTGTTACATCGGTAATGACTTCAGTAGCCTTATAAGGGTGTGTGCAAAAAAAATAAAATAAAATAATAATTCACCCCCCTCTCCTCCCCTGCTCTCCCTCCCTCATTCCCTTTCCAATCTCTCCCTCTTGGCTCAGCAGCCTCTGCTGGAGGATACAAATAATCTGGGGCTGCTGGGCTGGGCCTGCAGGGCCCAAGAGGGAAGTGGAGGGGGTAGATGGCCTGGGGGCCTGGCCGGGCACCTCCTGGGGGCACTCACCGCAGGGGGGCTCTGGTGGGGTTGCTCTGTAACATCAGTGACACCTGGCAACTGCATTCGCCAACCCGGTTCCTGAAGGATTTGAGAGATGGATACATATCAAGAGGCTCTGGGGCCAAGGGCCTTACTCAGCCCAGGGCTTCGAGGAGGGTGGGGCAGGCAGGAACTCAGCCAGAGGCTGGCCGGTTTACTCCAGGAAAGAGGGGGCCATGGGCTTAGCTGTGACCCCAAATACCCACACAAGACCTCGATCTAGGGCAGGCTCTGTCCCGCTTTGGTCACCTTCCTCCCCACCCCAGCTTTTGTATAAAAAGGGGAAAAAAAGCCTTCTGGACAACAGCTTAGACGGACATGCAGAAGTAGGAATACTTTTCTCTAAGTATATTACAAAAATAATCCAATCACTCAATTTAAATACAATCACTCAACACTGAAGTCTACACCTGCCAGGGTGTGATGGGGCTGCTGGTCTAGTCCCTGCAGCTCCGTGTGGTGACCTGAGTCTGACTCCACGCTCCCTCTGTACAGAGGTGGTTCTGTCCTCTCTGCACAGGGTCTCCCCCGCCAACTGGTCCTTCCCCTGCTCAAGAAGTGAAAACACTCTTCCATCCCTCCCCATCAGCTAAAAACCAAACAGGTGTCTTCCTGCAGGAGTGACCCTTTCTCTCCTTCCTTCAGATGGGGAGGGCTCTGGAGTCTTCAACCCACTGTTAAAAGTTAGTGTCCCTGTGGTGTGTGGCTAACCGAAGCTCCTCTGCCCCTGCTCAGGGAGTACTACGGCCTGCTTGCGCAGCCCTCCCACCCTGCATGGCTGCCATCTGCTGGCGGTTCTGAGCTCTGACCAGCCAAGGTTGTCCAGGCAGGGGGAAAGTCAGGGGTGGGGTGGGTAGGACCGAGAGCCAGAGGCGACTCTTCATGGTGAGAACCTCCCATTAGAGACAGGGCCCTCCACCTTTCGTTTTTGTGCCTACAATGCACCAGTGAGGTATGGAGCACCATTCTGTCCATTTGAAAGGTTCAGGAAGGAGACTCGGGAGTTTCTCTGAGGCTGTGCTGGGCATCGCAGGCTCTCCTACTCATTCCCCACTGTGTAACCATCTTACTGGCACTGCGGGGCCCAGCACGTGCCTCAGATCCTACCACAAACGAGCCAAGTTCTGCAACAGGTGCCTTACATAATCCGTCTCATTGCATCTCATGACATCTCTGGAAAGCCAGCACTGGTTTTATAAGGAAAACAAGGCTTCTAAAGGTTAAGTCATTGGCCTCAGTTCACAAAGCCAACCAGCAGGAAAAGGGATGGACACCCAGGTCTCCCTGAATCCCGGAGCTGTAACCTTCCCCCCTCTGCCCTGCAGGGCTCATCAGTACCAGTCTCCTGTGGGGTGTGTAATATGCGTGCGTGCGTGCGTGTGTGCGCATGCGCATGCCTCTGTGTGGACGCGGCCATCAACAGCACACATGGATATGTGCAGATACGGGGCCTTACCTGCTCGCCAACTGCACCTGCAGGGACGCATCTGGAAACATGTGCACAGGCTCTGTCATCCCTCCACGGATGGCCCCCCAAGCATGTGTTTACACAGTCCTGGCTGATATATGTGGCTCTCTACCTTGCCTGGCCTCCCTCCCTGTGGAGGGCGAGGTCTAGATCACCCACTGCCACACCACAGCATAGCAGACGACTTGCAGGAGACCTGGGGTGGGGGGGTTGCCGCTCATTCCCAAGCAGGGAGACCCATTTGAAACAAGGAGAGGTTGATCTGTGCTGTCCTCCAACCCTCCTCTCATCTATTGGGGTCCCCTCCTGGCCACCTTTGTCAAAGCTCAGGCTCTCAGGGGCATCGATTCAAGGTTCAGGGAGCCTCAAGGTCTGGACAGTTGAAAGGGGCCCTTGGCTGTTCCTTTGCTCAGCAAACAGAAGTCAGGTGCCTCCTTGGTTCCAGGCCCTGGGAAGGCTAAGAGGCCCTCAGGACATCCTGAGCACCTGGCACAGAAGGCTCACAGAAGGGCTTTGGGTCAACTTGTAGAATAAACACAGGAGGTCATTTGTGGGTGAGGCCAAGCTCCCTGGCACCCCACTTCTGCCAGGCCACTGGCCAGTATGAGGCCATTCATTCCCTGCTTTTCTTTCAAACACAGGGTGTGGGGCCCACGACTGGTGAGAAGCAGAAGGCCAGGAGGCCAACGGCCGCGTTTTCCCCACTTGTGCTCTCCAACATTGCCCCAGCTGAGTTTCCTCCTGCCACAGGTACGACGCAGCTGGATGCAAAAATCAGGAGCAGACACCAACCAGAAGGCCATGCTTTACCCCAGCCGAACCTACCAGAGGCTTTAAATGGTGGGGCAGCCTGTCCCCTGAGCTGGAGTGAGCTCTAGCTCCCCATGGGGGAGGAGGAGAGAGCTTCTGTTGCTGTCCACCGCCTGCCCTTAAGGAGGGAGCACAGGTGGCTTGCTGTTTGACCCATCTCCAGGCCTGGGGAAGTCTGAGAGGCAGACAGAGATGAAGAACTTGGGATACCATGGCTGGCCCACTAAGGTAGGGTCACCATTTCTGCAGCCATAAACTTAAATCTCTGTTGGACAAATCATGGGTTCAAACAAGGTCTACCCAGGTCAGAAAGGCCTTTGACCTGGGACCTACATACCAGATAATCTAGCCAGCCAAACAGCCTTTTGAGACCATCTTTGGGATCTGTATCAACATATTCAGTTACCAAGTAAGGCCCAGGGCTGAGGATGCGGCCCCATACCCAGCCCAGGTGCTACCAAAGAGAATATATGGGGCCAAGACCCCAGAGGCTGCGCCTTTTACAAAGTAACGAAACCCTTTCTACTCCTGCCTCCCAAATCCTGAATGAGAAGCCCACTCTTTTGTTACAAAGCCTTGGACCCTGTCCCACTCTGAATCACCCTCCCCTGGAATGGGTTTTACATGTAAAATTAAAGAACTAATTTCCTGGCAAGTCTCAATCTTTAAAATATTTCAGCTGGAATTTGGAACTGACTTTTTGACATTTCCTCTTTTAGTTCAGGAGACAAGCGTTAAGGCAGGGGAGGCAGAAGCCATCCAGCCACAGCTGTAGCAGGGACAGATAGGACCCCCCCCCCCTCCCAACCCCGTTTTCCTCCCAGCTATCTGGTCTCCCTCCTTGAAAGGCATTCTGTCCTGGGTCTAGGGCTGATTTCTGTCAGGATGAGAAAAGCTGGAGGGGAATGGGCCTCCTGGAAGACCTGGCACATATTCCGCAGGAGAACTTTTCCCTGACTTGCTCCTCAGCTGAGGACAGAGCCAAGGCCACGGCAACAGCAACCCCAAGGAACGAAGAGGCTGGACGTTGGGGAGAGGAGAGGGGCAAGGACCGAGTGAATGGAGACTCCGGGGCAACCTCCTGGGTTCCCCAAGTTCCCATGCACTTGGGAGAAAAAAGGAAAGGGAGAGAATCTGATTAAAACAGATGAGGGTTCCAGTCTGGGCTCTGTGACTTGCTTTTGGGCGGCCACGAGCAAATCCATGACCCTGAGACCTTGCTTCCCCCCATCATTAAACGATGAGTCGGCTAGATAACTTCTGAAGTCTCTTCCAGCTGGGACAGCGTAAGTTTTATGACTGTCCCCAGCTGGGCCCAGACAGTCTGCCTGCCGACCTCCCAGTGCAACCCTCCACTCAGGCCTGGCAGACTTCCCACAGCCCTTGCTTTGCTCTTCCCTACCCTTTCCAGCTCAGAGCTTCAACGTGCCCTCGACAGCCAAGCCTTTACTCATTTGCTGAACCTCTGCCTATTGTCCTCAAAATCCCACAAGGAGCTTCTCTCTTCTAGGATGTTTGGCTTAAGTAATGTGAATATTGTCCCGTAGCACGACTCCTTCTATGCAGACTAGCTCCAGACTCATGTGTCGCCCGTTTCTACCATTAGTACTGGCCTAGGGGAGGAAGAGTGTGTCTCTTCTCTATTCTGAAGGCAGATGTGCCTTCCCAATACTAACTGGTTTGGGTGTAAGACAAAGGCTGCTGGTGTGTTCTGTCCTGTCCTGCAGGATGACCAGCCAGTCCACAAACCATCTCCACAGCAGACAACATACACGGCATTAGCTCAGTTGAGATTTGCCAAACCTTACCCAGCTAGGCAGAACTTCCTGGTACATCTAAAGAAATGATAAATGACAACTTTTTTTTTTTTTTTTTATAAATCCACTAAATATTTGAGTATTTTGTTATGCATCAAAAGCTAACTGATAACAAGCATAAAGCGCATACCCAGAAAGAACTCAAGTGGTGGGCCATACCCTGGGTTTTGTCATGATTATGGGAACAGGGCTCAATCATGGCAGTAGCTTTTACATGGCATGTAGCTCAGAGCCTCGAACACAATGTGCTGAGTACAGGGAAATGATTTATCCAGGGGAGCAAGCCCCTTGCAAAGAGGGTTGCACCTGAGCCAGGGCAGCTCCAGACAGATGTGTCATGGGGCACCACATCCTCTTTGCAGGGTCAAGGTCAGACGAGCACTCCTCAGTGCTTACAGCAACCCGAAGGGCTGGCGCTCTGTCTCTGTCAACCCAGGGCTGGCATGGGATTTTAAGAGTTAGAGCATTTTCAAGGTAGAAGAACATTTCTGGATCACTTTCATTTAACAAACAGTGAAGGCTGACTCTGGGCAGGCACTGTTCTAGGCACTGGGAACAAAGCAGTGTATCTTCATGGAGCTTACTTTCCCATATAATCTAGAAAACCTTAAACAGGAAGCGGTTGGGGGGAGGAATGGGCATAGTTAACCTCCCTATAGTAGTTTTAAATGTCTACAAATTCTGTGATACTCGCCTCTCCAAGAGATGGCACCTAATACGGCTTAGTGACTTACTTCTAGCAAACAGAATACACAGGAGTAATAATGTGTGACCTCTAAGGGGAAATCACAAAAGACACTGCAGATTGTAGCTTATTCCCTCCCAGGATCACGAGCTCTGTGGAAGCCAGTTGCCATGTCATGAAGTCATTCAAGCAGCTCTATGGAGAGGTCCACATGGCAAGGAGCTCCGGCCTCAAGCCAACAGTCCTATGAGGGAGCCATCTTAGAAGTGGACCCTCCCGCCTCAGTCAAGTGTTCAGAGACTACAGTCCCTACCAACAACTTCCCTGTAAAAATCATTCAACCCACTGAAACTGCGAGACAATAACTGTCATTTTAAGCTGCTTGGTTTTGGGGTAATTTGTTACACAGCAATAGGTAACTAATACACTCCCTCAATCCTACAGCTTTCCCAATTTTAATCCATTCTTCCCTCTTTCATATTCTCCACACACCAGTTGGGAGTTTCATGTTTTATGACTATCCCCAGCTGGGCTCTATATAGACAGTCTACCTGCCAGCAGGAAGACTGTCCATATAGGGGAACAAAAGCCAGGATGGAGTAAGACAGAGGACTCTGGGGAACTGAGCTCAGGATCTCAGTCAACACCTTCGCGTTGAAGCAGGAGAAATGAAAGCTTGTTGGCAGCACTGGGCTTGCCCTTCTTTTCCCTTGAAGCCCAGCCCCACATTACTTTTGGGTTTCCACGGGCTTCCTAACCCCGGGTGGGAACTTTGACAGGAGGGAGGAATGTGGGGGGGTAGTGGGGAGGCAGGACGGACGCGTGGACTCACTTGAGCAGGATTTCATATTGGCCGGCATGCCAAGGTTGCACATTCTTTAGAACCAGTGTGAACACGCCCTCATTCTGTAGCACCTCGAAGTGGCCAGTGTCTTTGGAGAGGGCTTTGCCGTCTCGCAGCCAGTGCACAGTAGGGAAGGGGTCCCCAGCGATGGCACAGGAGATGAGGACACTCTGGCCCAGGGAGGCTGTCACTGAGCGAGGCCTGCTGATGAACCAGGGCTGGGTACCATCCTGAGGCTCTGGAAGTCGGCAAAGGGTTGAATTAGAGAGGAGGGCCTTTCAGCAGACAGGGTCCACTGGGCTCTCCCAGCCGGTATGGGTCAAAGACTGCACATTACCCAAATAACAGCTGGTCCAGAGATCACTTTTATTGGATATACAGTTACAGCACATCGTTCTCATGGCAAATCTATCTTGCGTATGTTCTCTGAGGATAACACTGACAAGACGGTATTATATATCTGAAGCCAGGGGAGATAGCCAAACTCACCAGACTAGGGGCAATTGATCTACAATGAGACGTGCATAAATTTTTTCTTTTAAGATTTTATTTACTTATTTGACAGATGGAGATTACAAGTAGGCAGAGAGGCAGATGGGGGGGCGGACTCCCTGCTGAGCAGAGAGCCCGATGCAGGGCTTGATCCTAGGACCCTGAGATCATGACCTGAGCCGAAGGCAGAGGCTTAACCCACTGAGCCACCCAGGTGCCCCAGACGTGCATAATTTTGAGTTGACATTTGCTTTATGTATCCTTTCCTGGTCTCTCTTCTTAAATACAGGTTCTCTAAAGGCAAGGACCCAAAGAGGCCACAGTTCACCTCAAAAGCTATCACTGTGCTAATGTAACATTGTATGTTAATGATATTTCAATAAAGGGGGAAAAAAACTCTCACTCCCTAACTGTTAAGTATATCATAAGATTTCTCTCCTAGCACTCTATGCAGCTCGTCACCAATGACCCAGAGAGGGCAAGGACTTCAGAAGGCTCCAGGACACAGCGGTGCTACTCAACTGGGGCCTGAGATGGAGCTGGGGAGCTGGCCCTGGGGGCTGGAATGGGACCAGAGGAGTACAGGGGCCGTGGGGGAAACCAAGTAAGCTCACATGGTTACCTAACCTCCAGGGTGCTTTTGGATGGCCTGGCCTGCTATGGCAGCACCACCGCTTTCCCACCCCCACCTGCCCCCACCCCCGACAGCCCCGCAGCCTCACCTTGCACCATGAGCACCGCCTGGGTGTGGACCTCTCCGACACTGTTCCAGGCTTCACAGGTATATGTGCCTGTGTCCTCTGGGAACACTTCCTGGATACAGAGGCTGTGCTGAGTGCCTCTCTGCTCAAAGTGGAAGTCTTCTGACTCCTGGATCTCATTCCCATCGTGAAGCCAGATGACCTCAGGGGGTGGGTTCCCTGGAGGGGAGACAGGGCAGGCAGACCCAGCAGGAGGTGGGTTCCCTGGGACACGGAGCAACTTTGCCCTTAATAGTGTGACGCTGTACGAAATACAAATCTCTCTATGCCTCAGTGTCCCCATCCGCAAAACAATCTAACCCTATCTTCTACATAGGTTTGTTGGGAGGATTGAGTAAAAGAATACAGTCCCCCAGAACAGCCCACTAGAATAGCAGAATGGAGGGATGCCTGGGTGGCTCAGTTGGTTAAATGTCCAACTTTTGATTTTTGGGTCAGGTCAGGATCTCAGGGTCGTGAGATCAAGCCCTACATCAGGCTCTATGCTAAGTGCGAGTCTGCTCCCTCGCCCTCTGCTCCACCAACATAAATAAATAAATAAATAAATAAAACCTTTAGCAAATCAGAAGAGCATCTGGCACAAGGAAAGTGTTCAATGCATATTCATGATAATTATTTAACAGCAGATTTGCGGAAACCAGAAAGGACGGGAAGTGAAAAAATATCAAAACTCAAGCTGCTCGGGAATACGGTAACTGGCTCTCTGGGTGTGAAGTGCAAACGCTCCCTGCTCTGCTCCGCCCCACACAGCACACACACACACCTCCAGGCAATGCCACGGCGACCTCCTTGTCCCTTCTCTGTCAATTGTCACCAGGAGGAAAAGTCACTTAGCATCTCATTTTGCCACCATACAAAGGTTGCGTCTGAGGGCGGTCATGGGCGCCAGCTCACCCAAGTTTGCAAACACAGCTCAGGGTGGAGAGCGTTTTCAGGTTTTATCTGTCTGCTCTCCTGGGTAGATTCTAGCAGTTTGGGGTGGGGAACATAAAACAATGGCCACCGGAGAGAGCTGCCCCTGCGGTAGCATTGCACTCCGCTTCCTGAGGAGGATGGAGGCTGTGTGGTGTCGGGCTCTCTCTCGAGCACAGAGAGAGTGGGGTCACCTCTGATGGGGTAGCCAGCATGGATAGGGAGCCCAGGAGCAGAGCGCCTCTGCTTTCTGTCAGTTTGAGGAGTATGGACAGGGGAGGCAGCCAGGCCTCAGCCTGGGACTGTCATGGGGGTGCCTCAGGCCTGCAGGTGTGTGTGGGGGTGCATGCGGATCCTGAAAGGGGAAGCCCATTGATTTCCCCACTGCTCATCTTTATTATTTCTGCAGCTCAGGATGAACTAAAGCCCAGGAGAGCGGCCTCCAGACTGATCAGTAGTCAGCAATGAATAGGACACTCTGGATATGCTTGGGCACAAGCTGGTTTAGTAAGTCTGTGCCAGCAGAGTCCCCGGGCTTCTTTTGCTGGCCTCTAGTGGGAACTGAGACAGCTCACACTGAGCTGGTGGTCAACATGCTCTTGTCACCTGGTGGTTTTAGAAGGACCTCTTCTCTATCTTCTCACTTTAAACTTGAGCAGAGCAATAGGGTATCTTCTAAGATCTGGGAAGTTCTTACATCAGCTGGTTTTGGACCAGTGTTCAAAATCTTCCAGCTAAGGTGACCCCATTATGTTTCCCCACTAATCACCACCCCACTAGCTGTGGTCATCTTCCTCTGGACCACCTTGAATTAACCTTGAATCTGGAAAATCCTGCCCAGAGGAAGCAAAAAAGAGGGACCAGCAGGCTCCACTGAGAGTCCTGTGCTGCTGACTTTCTGGTTGGGGGATGATCTGAGCAGAATGTGGGAGAGCAATGTGTACACGGCAACCATACCCGTTTTCACATCAACCCCAAGGAGAGAGATGCAAAGACAGACCTGACACCTGGACTGTCATGGTGACGTGGCTTCCATCCATGACTTTGAGGTCGGAGAGGCCCTGCAGGAATACCGGTGCGACAGGCTTGCTGGGAGCTGCGGGCAGGAGGGACCCGCTCTTCCTGTCACTCTTCCTTTCTGTGCAGCAGACAACAGAGGGGGGAGGGGAACAGTCATTTATTCATTCGACAAACACGGACCTGATGACTGCCGGGCAATCAACTATGTCGAGGCTCGGGCTTCCACCAGAGAAGGAAGGTGCTAACAGGTGGGACACGTGGAGAGGGGCTGGAGGTCATAGGAAGGCAGTGAGCCCCTTTCTCTGCTTGGTGTGCCGGTGCCTGTGCCTGGGAACAGGGAGAGGAGGGGCTTCTGCAGGGCCAAGCCTAGCCAAGGCTCTGCTTCCTCCGGAGAGTTTCAAAACCTGCCACCTTAGGAGATTTTTTTTTTAACTTCACTCACCTTTTTAAATACATGCTACGCTCCCATGGCACCAAATTTTAAAAGTACTAGAGAGCGTGTGTAGTCTCTCTTCCACCCACCCCTGACCTGTGACCATCAGGCTCCTCTCCCCAGAGGCAACCTATTTTCAGTTTCTGGTTCATCTTGCCAGAGATGGTCTACAGATATAATACACACAAGCAAATAGGCATATTCTTCCATTTTCTTCTCTTATAGAAACAATAGTGCACTCTATGCACTGATGGTCATCTTATTTTTTCATTTACCTGCGTATCTTGTTGCCTCTCATAAACCAGAGCGAAGAGCTTCCTTGTCATTTCCTATGGCCGTGTGAGACTACACACCCTTCCATAAGATTTTAGTTCCCTCAAGAAAGCCAAAAGATACCACACTCACGAGAGGGACTCAAATTAAAAAGACTGGCCACCCCTAGCCCTGGTGTGGGTGAGGATGTGGAGCGCCAGGACCTCTCCCACGCTGCCCTCCCGCGCACGGGACACACCCTTCTAAAATCAGCATGGCACTTTCTTAAAAAGTTAAACATGCATTTACCATATGATCCAATCCTTCTACCCCTGGGTATTTGCACAGGGGTAGAAGGATTTCTTTGCATGTATCCATACAAAGACTTGTACACAAACGTTCATAGCAGCCTTATTTCTGACGGCCCCAAACTGGAAACAACTTGAGTGGCCATTGACGAGTGAGGAGATTGAGCCATATTTATGCAGTGGGATAGGACTCGGCAATAAAAAGAAACAGACTAACATGAGACACTACAACAGAGAAATCACAAAAATGACCCTGAACAAAAGAAGCCAAAGGAAGAGCACATACTGGATGATTCCATTTATATAAAATTCTACAAAATGCAAAACCTAGGGAGGGCAACCGGGCAAGCAGATCTACGGTTGCCTGGGGTTTATGGGGAAGGATTGTAAAGGGGCACCAGGAAGCATTTGAGGTTGATGGAAAAGTTCATTTCTTAAAATTGGGTGAAGTTTTCATGGGTGAAGATTTCAAATTAAACACCATGAATATACGCAGTTTGTTGTACATCAACAGGATCTTAGTGAAAACTGGGGAAAGAAAATCTCAGAGGGAAGGTGGAAGTAAACCAGCTAGTCTGAGACAAAAGCTAGAACAATTCTCTGGGTTCAGTGTTGACCCACTCACCTGTTTCAGTTCTCCAGGGAGGTGGGGTTACAAATAGGCTTTCTGTTGTTCTTGGAGTACCCCCCAGGCTGGGCCTAGACCTGCCTTGTGTGAGCCGGAGGAGGGGGAAGGGGCAGCAGAGTGGCTGAGCTAGCATCACCCACGCAGGATGGCCCTGGTGCAGGACGAGCTCGTGGCTAATCAGTCTCTGATCTTGCCCTTTGCCCTGGGAGCCGAGTGGCTTTGACCTTTAATCATTCTGGAGCTTTTTTGTTTTTGTGTTTTGGCAGGGGTAGGGAGGGAGACGGCTTTCCTCTTAATCTCCTCTAACGATATCTCTAACTTAAACTCTAAGTTTTGGGGGAAAGGGACTCTGGTATTTTGGGTTCTTATTAGCAAGGGCCACATAGACCAAATTTCTGGAAAGCCAGCAGCCATGGGGATACATCTCCACTGTGCTTTATACACCTGAGAAAAATCAAACTCCACATTTGCTACTGAGTTTCTGTCTTTTGGCACTAAAAAACAAAACAGGGCCCACTGCAGAGCTCTCCGGGCGCAGCCTCTGGGAGTGAGGATGGGAGATGCTGAGAAGGCTCAGGATGCTGGAGGGAACTGTCCCCAGAGGCAAGTGCATTGTGAAGGGCACGGAGACAGGGTAAACCCAGAGTCCGAGACCAGGGATGTGCACTCAGGTCCTGGTGCTGCTTCCGCCCCAGCCCCCAGCATCCCTGCCTCTGTCAGAGGGATAGCTACACAGACATGCCCTTGACCCGAGGCCCTGGGAGTGGGCTCGGGGAGGCCCAGAACCGGAAGTGCGGACATCTCCTTACTCTGCCTAGGCTGCAGTGGCCAGGAAAGCAGGATGCCTCAGGAGAGTTGAGAAATTTCCTGTCCTGCATGGACTAAGACTTGAGGACAGAATGTTTCTGCTCTTCTAGATCCACCCCCTCCCCCGCCCTGTTCCTGCTCCTCTGTTACCTCAGCCAGTCCCCAGTTTTAGAGGTCCACATAGACGGGCATTCCTATGTTCCTATGTGCTGCAGGAACATCAAACACTCCTTTGAGCTGCCGGCGCACCTCCGTGGCCCCTACCATCTCTCAGATCTGGCCCTGGGCAAGTCACTGCCTCTGTCTTAAACTCAAGGGCCTCACCTGTGTTTAGGGTAATAACAATATAATCCCTGGGCTTTGGGAGCTTTAAAGAGAGAACATGTGAACACACTTTGTGGGTCTACTCAACACCACTGAGACCTTCTGTGTGAAGCTGGCACAGGCACTGACTCAGTCTTACCTGCCCGGGTGGCATTATTGTGGGTTATAAGCTGCAAACAAACAGAGATGGGGCCCTCACCCAAGGACTGCAGACTTGTTTTGTTTTTACATGACCCGAGGTAAATACTGTTAGGAATACAGATGCATAGCTTAAAACTCTCCTGGGATATATGTAAAATAATTTGAGAACAACCCGGTGGCAACCCCTCCAGGAGACAGATGAATAGGAGGACTGCTCCGTGGGCGCCCGGCCTGGGAGACATGGGAGTCCCATGGCACCACGGTCCCAGACCTGCCCTGTGTTCCCCACACCCCAGGCCTGGAAGGAGGGTAAAGGGAAATGATTGGAAGCAAGGGGGCAGAATGAATCTGACCTCAGACCTACAGACTGGGTCGCATGGGATCAGTGTGACAGAGTCCTGGCTAGGGAATGGCTGAGTCATGCCTAGCATTCAACCACCCCAAATTCTTCACCGGGTGAGAAACCAACCAGCCCTCCCACAAACACACTTTGCACTGGGATTACGGAGCCATGAGCCATGAGAAAAGCAGTTTTCTGGAAGTGGCCTGAGATAAGCAGCCCTCACTAGCATCCTGAGACCCTAGTCGCGCTCCTACCACCCACTCTCCTGAGAGGCCATAGCATGCGCAGGTGAAGTGACCTGCATGAGGTCACAGGGCGTCATAGGCAGACCTAGAGCTCGTACCCAGGCCTTCTGACGGGAAGGCCCAGATGTCCTGGAGACCATCTCTTGTATGGGAACTATGCTTCTCCGGCGGCAAACTCCCAACAAGAGCAGATATCTTATCTGCTGACCCACAACCTAGACTCTTGTCAGGGGAGGACAGCTAACGCAGAGCGAGGCCTAGCCAGTGGAAAGGGAAAGATGTGTGGACTGCACTGAATTTCAAAGCCAAACAAATTACTGTGTCTCATCTGTAGCCTATGCACTATGGTGTCCGCTCGTGCTCACTCTTGGAGAGACTTGGAGGAAACCAGAAGACAGATGGAAGGTGGTGCTCTGAATTTGGAGCTCTGGCTGTCTGACATGATGCAACTTTCCAACCCACAGTCTATCAGGTCTGGATGCTACCATGTTGATAAGTGTAACGTCTATCTACACCATCACTATAATGCATGATAGATATCGGAGGGTTGTTAGATGATTCAAAGCAGCAACCTATGTAAGGCAGCTAGAACAATGTCTGACACATAAGAAGTATAAAAATTCATGTTTTTTTTTTGCCTTTCCTGACCCAACTGACCTTTTTTGGTTGGGTGCACTCAACGCGGCCGTACCTACGATGAGAGCCATCCTCCAAACCAGGACATTGCTGTTGAACCAGACAACTCTGGAAGGACATAGAGCAGCCGCCAACAAGGGGACATCGTCACAACAATGCCTTGCAGGGTCTGGCACTTTAAGATTCTGAAGGATGCTCTCAGCCCATTCAGCGTTATCCTCAACATCCCCAGAGGTAAGGCAGGTTGTATCTCCACTTCTCTGAGGCTCAGAGAAGGGAGCAGGCCTGTGCTAAGATCCCAGGGCTGATGTGACCTCCAGGGGCTTGGTCTGGACACACTCCTCTGCTGTCCTGAGAACAAAGGGCAGCCACCCAGATTCCCGTGGGAGCTCTCACTCACTGTTTGTCCATGCCCAGACTCGCCAGTGCCCCTAGAAAGCTGCACCTCTGGGCTTCAGCTTTGGAGGTTGTCTGGCATAGTCCTGGTCTGAAGCCGGGGGTGGGGGGCCGAGTCTGAGGCAAGAGGTCCCCAGTGGCCCAGGGAACTACCACTGGGAGCTGCCTTCATCTGGGGAGGCCATGGCACACAGGTGGCAAGGGAGGGGTCCCCAGGACCCAGAGACAGACGTCTCTGCTCAAATGGGGCCAGACTAAATATACCCCAGGTTTCCTCACAGCTGTGCTTCCTGCCACTCTGCCGAGACCAAGCCTGGAGAGAACCTGCTGTCTGGGATCCAGGAAGGGCCAAGCTCCTGTGATGTACCCGCCTAGAAATAAAGATGGAATGTGAACTCACCTGGGGCGCTCGTACGCGGTCCCCTGGCCAGTGACTCCGTAGTCACTCACAGACTCACTCTGTCATTTAACGGAGTAGCTAGCTACTGGGTGCCCTGTTCCACCTGGAGAGAAAGGGAACAGACCAAGCCTGCCCTCCAAGGAAAGACAAGACCTGAGATCAAGAATACTTAGAAGCAGTTTGCCGACAACAAGAATGATGCCATATCCAGTAAAGCTGGTGACAGGACTGGAGAAGGGGGAGGAACAGCAGAGAGGGTGGGGCAGAGAGGGGGCAGATGGGGGAAAAGGAAGGACCCTCCCCAGCCCCCCACTGACCCTCTGATGTCTTTCTCCTTGGCCACTTTTGCTCTGTTTTAAATCATCAGAAACTGTTTCTGAAAACCCCCACATTAACTTCTTGCTCTGGGGAGGCAGAAGCAGCAAAGGAGAACCTGTCAGCGTCCCTGAGACCCGGCGGGGCCGGAGTAGCTGTAGGCCTGATGCGGTGGGCAGCCCCTTACCTCTGACCACGGCAGCTCTCCACCTGTGAAGTGGAGGTCATTCACAAGGGGACTTGTGATGGGAATGAAATAATTGACAAGTCAGCTTTTCTAAATCATTAGTTGTTTTCTGTCAAAACAACGTTCCTCATTAAAAACACTGATGGTTTAGAACAGTCACATGAACTGGTATTAACTCAGTATTTCATTTCTGAAAAGCTCTTAATTAGAGAAAGAGTTAAATACCCTCCCAACAGATACACTTTGTTACCATTCTCATTGGCTCCTATGCAATAACTTCTATAAGCTATTTCTCAAAGCTGGAGATATGAACGAAGGCTTTAGCTTCTCTTGGGCTTGAAATTAAGAGGCATCTACAGTCTCTGTCCCAGGGGCTGGCTGTGATCTCAGCCCTCCTTCGACACTACAGTGACCCTCCCTTTGGGTGCTTCCTTCCCCTTCCACGGGTTTAGCAGGAAAAACACTTCGGGGTTTCTCCTTAGAAGCATTCTCTCCACCTGTCTCCTTTTATCAGTCACCCTGATCGGATCCGAGCTTTCATTAAATACACATGTTTACACTTTGAGTAGCTTGCCTTGAAAATGGCCCTCTGCAGGCTTCCAGCTCATTCAAAACTTATTTCAGATTAGAACAAGAAATTGTGGGAAAGAGCTTAAACAGATGACACAGACACATAAACAGAGGTAAACAGAGGGTGTTGGTGGGAAACATCCTACCATCCAGGAGCGCCCCCTGCTCCCAGGACTCTCCCCTTTAGAAGGACCCCTGCCTATTGTCATCAGGGCCATTTACTAAGTCCCACTCTTAGAGCCTCAGACCCTGTCCTGTAGCAGCTTGCCTGCATCCCTGGATTCACCAAATGAAAATGGTTGTGGAAGGCTCTCCCCTACTTCCTAACACCCTCCCTCCTTAAACCTCTCATGGACAGACGCAGACCTCTTGCAAAGGCACAGCTGGAAACCACTGCTGAGCTTTTTTGCTTAGTCGTTACAATGCAAAATACCATTCCAACAGCCAACCTGGTTCACTCCAAGCCCTCTTAGGGTATGGAAATTCAGTAAATCACCATCTGAAGGGGAGCTCTGGAAGCACAGTTCTCCCTTCTTTATTTGGTGCTCAAAATCAGAGACTAGCCTCCTTTCCCTACATGCCATGACGTTGACCATTGACTCTAGAGGACTCGTCAAAGGAAGCTTACCTTCACCCAGCCTCTTGCTATGAGCAGGGCATTTATGCAAGGTGTAAATCCCTAGTACTCAACTTCTCTTCCAACAAAAGTCTCTCCTAACCAAATAAACCTACTTGGTGATTCGGCAAAACTTCTACTTCTATATCATAAAAAGAGCTTTGGTCTGTTGGCTTTTCTCCCCTCCCACTGACTTCTCTAGAACCTGAGAAGCAAACGGGAATAGAAGTGTGCGAAGAGAGAACAAAAAGAAACAATGACGTAGGACAGTCCCCAAAAGATCTCTGACCAGTAATGGCAGGGGTGCTGGACGGGAAGCAGGAATCACTGCCACCACAGCCTTCTGAGTGACTCAGAAGTTACAGTCAAATGCTCAACATAAAAGTACAGCAGCCAAAGCCCCCAGCGCTCCTTCCTAAGGAGGGCCTGGAAACCACCATCATATACCATCATACAGTCATAGCGTGGATCACATTTTGCTTTTAGGGACACAAAGCTGTTATTCTGGATGGTGTTCTTGACCAAGGCCTCCAAGCAAGCAAAGGACAGATTCGGCCAACAGGGGGCTGGACAACTAGATAGTTCTGCATCTCTTATTGTCCAATTAGTAAACCGAGGCTTCAGTTCTGTGATATGGACACGCATACACTCAGAAATCTTCCTGTGATGCAGGACCCCGTTTCTGCTGTATTCAAACTACATTAAATGAAAACATTGGTTATAAAATAATTTAACATTTATCTGCTTGCCTTTCTAGAATTTAAAAGATTTCTGGGACAGATGTGTGTGGACAGGCTAAGGGTCTTCGAAGACAGACCAAAAAAAAATTAAAACCAAAGTTTATCCTCCTTCAGTACATTTCTCTTTAGCTAATGTAAGTATCAGAAATGTTTCCAGTGCTTGAGAGTTTATCGAGGGGAGACACCACTGGACAGATTACATAGTATCTGAAATTCCCGAGCTTCATTTGGGAGAGAGGTGGGCATGGGAGGCTGTCAGGGCTCCGCGCTGCCCCACTCAGCACCTGTTAATAACCTGAGAGTGAACTGGGCTTCTACTGATGCTCTAAGTTTCATCTTTTTACTCTAGATAGCAGTTTCTTTAAAACCTTCCCCACATTTTATGTCCTTAGGTGCCTTTAAGAGGTCCAGCAAGCCCTCAGTTAAATAAACACCATTAAACTAAAACACTAAAGTCAAAATGGGCACAGTTAGCAAGTTAGTAAATCTAGTCACTTAAGAATTTTAGCCTTGACAAAGATACTCCAGGGGGAGATAAATTAAAGTATTCTAGCCTGAGGAAGTCTCCCCCTGACCCCAATGACTCAGTCCAAATACGCAGAAATATTTACTCCCCTCTCAGATCGTCCTAGGCTCTGTAGGAATTTAGATTAATCATCCTTTAGTGTTCTTCTTAGGTTGGGTTGGTGGGGAAAGGCTTTCATTGCCTGGCTAACTATTGGGGAATTTTTTTTTTTTTTTTTTTTTTTTTTTTTTAATCCTGGGCTGGAGGGAAGAGAGAAGGAATATTGGTTGAGGGACTCTTGAGAGCTAGCAGGTGGGTTTCTGGCACACTCCAATGAGCACTGAGCCCCCAGGGAAGTCAAGAGGTAAAGTGACATACTTCTAGAGAGGCCGTCTACTGCTGTGTGCTTTCAAGCATTCCCTGAACACCGTCTCACAGAGGAGGCCCCGATTCACAGGCAATAATGACTAAGAAAGGGTCCCTGCCTGCAGGGAGCTTACAGTCTAGTAGGGAAGACAAACCAGCAATTAGAGTGAAATCCCACAGTTAGAATAAAATGTGGGCTCCTTACCCCTAGAGGCCCTGCATGACGTGCCCCTGCCCCTCTTTCTGAACTCCTTCTCACTTTGCTCCCTCCACCCTGGCTTACCTGCCTGTTCCTTGAACAGGCTGACCTTGCTCCCAATTTTAGGCCCTTTGCACCTGCTGTCCCGCCTGCCTGGAGCCCTGTTTCTCCAGCTCCCTGAAGTTTATGCTCAAAAGTCCCCTCCACCTAGCGCCTTCCTTCACCACCCAATGTGCTCCTCACTCATCCTCCAGAAGGATCCCTTCTACCTTTCTCCGTCAGTACATGACTAAACTAGGTGGTGATAATGGTGCGTCTCCCCATCAGAACGCATGCACCTGGAAGGCAGAGTGTGTCTGCCCTGCTCACTGGGGCCTCCCCAGAATGATGTCTGGCCCAAAGCAGGGACTTAGGGACAGATTTATTGGCAAATAAGCACAATGATAGGGGAAGTTTAGCCAGCGAGAGGACTCATTCTGGGGTTCCCGGGGAGGGCTTCCTAAAGGAAGGGACATTTGCTGGGGAGAGAGGGAGATTTTGGAGAAAGGGGTTGCAGAGAAGAGGCAGAGAAAGCTGGGTAAAGTGGCCGCAGAAATCACATCAGAGTGCTGGGCCAGCGATTTCTGGATGATTGCAAAACCTTGGCAAAAGGCTAACGAGGTGAGAAAGAGCACCCACACCTAGCGTTCCGCCGAGCATATGCGGGGCTCTGGGCTGAGCGAGCCTGCAGCACAGCCGCCCTGGAAACCGCCTCCTCCCCGGAAAGCTGATCGCAAGGGCGCCCTCTCGTGGCCAGAGTCCCTAGAATGGGGTCCTCCTCAGGCTCTAGTGTCTCTGCCAGGTGCCTCCCTCCCTCTAGAATTCCTGGATTCTTGCTCCTTCCTAAAAACAAATGAACAGGCACACGGATGGACAGACAACCGCCGCCCACCCACGGTGGCAAAGTTGGTCCTTTTGTAAAACCGCTTAGACTTGGCATTTTGAATGATTTTACCGTATATAAAGGTTGGGGGGCAGTCTGTTGGTCAAAATTGCAACAGCACACATCGAGCCCTTCCTCTGTTCTGAGGACATTCCGTGTATTCATTAACTCAATCCTCAGTACTGGGGACTGTGACTATCAGTGTCCCCATTGCATGGAAGAGGAAAGAGAGGCCCTGAGGGTCGAATGGTGCCCCCGTGACCAGGCAACCTAGTGGTGCAGCAGGATTCACTCTAGGCCAGTCAGCTCCCCAGCCAGGATGGGACTGTGGCTGTGCCACACTGAGGCTTAACAGAAAAGTCAGGCCGTGGGCAGCTAAGGAGAGGCTGGAACCACGCTCGGTGCAGTGGGAACAAATGTATCTCCTGTGGTCCCCCAACCCCTCAGATGCCCCCAGAGACCTAGAGCTCCAGGAACTGCCAGTAAAGAAAAAACTCCACAGCTGAGGATGGGGTAGGACATGGCCTTGAGCTGCCTGACCGCCCAGGGCAGGGAGCCAGGGGTGTCCCTGTGCCAGGCTCAGCCCGCCTGGCTCCTGTGCCGACAGCCCAGCCCTGCGGCCCGCGCGTGGCCACGTCTCTCAGCCTGCTTCACCATTTATGGTATCTGAGCCTCTGTTTGGCCTTCACAGGCCAGCAAATCCCCACACCAGGAGGGAGTTCTCACTCACGCGGGGCTGTTCTCAGAGCAAACCCCAAAGACTCTTGGCAGAGCTCTTGCTGGGGACCTGTTTCTGCTTTAAAACATGTGTGCATGGGCAGTCACACAGACCCCACTTCTCCCACAGACCTGGGGACAAGGAGAACGGCCCCAAAGGCTCCTTGATCCTTCATCTAAGGACCCCCACCTCCAGAAGAACTATTAGCTCAGCTGGGTCTCTTTAATCCAAACTAAACCCAGGCAAGTGGGGACAGGCACAGGATTAGCAAGGCCACTGGCTGAAGTCAGTGGGGAGAGTCTTGGGCAATAGATCCGTCAGATGTCACTCTGGCCCTCTTGCCCCTTACTAGGCTTTGGAGCAGGCCATGTGGACTTGCAAAGAGAGCCCCCCTGTTGGGAAGGGGAGGGTCTCTCCTCTGGCCCAAGAGATGAAGCTCAGATCTCTTTTTGTTTCATTATCACAATTTCCTGAGGCTCTTCAATGAGCCATGAAAGGAGGGAGACCTGTAAGGACAAAGCCAGAATTCCAGCTGACAGATTCCAGGGGTGGGGGTAGCCAGAATCAGGCTGCCTCCTGGGTGTGACCGGCTTCCTGGAAGGAAGGAGAGGCCAGGTGATGGCTCCATGCTAGCGCCCTTCAGAGAAATTGGGGAGTCCTGGGAATGGGCCCCTTTTCGGCAAAGAGCCCCACAGAGCACCAACCCCTAATCCTTATAGGGTGACGCTGCCCAGCCTACAGGGCCCAGGCTGTCCCCATGGGCCAGTGAATGCACACCCTGGAAAAGGGAATAGGACGGAGCACAGGCTTGGAGTCACAAGGATCTGTGTCTCGAAGCCCAGTCTGACTTTACCAGCTTGTGTGCTTGGGGGAGCTGCATAAGCTTTTTGAGACCTCCAGACCCTTTGGTCTAAAATAAGGGAGAGCGTGGGCCTCCCCAGGCCTGCTGAGGTCTAAATGAGAAAGTATTTAACGCAGTAACCAGCACGTGATTTCCTCCTTGCCCTTTTCGGTGGAACCAGGTCGTGTGTCCTCCCAGAAGGCAGTTGCCCACGTTATAGGGAGCACCACCCCACACCCCCCAAGAGCTGAACCCTGCGGGGCAGAGGGAAGAGACATGGTCTCCTGCCAGTATGCTAGGGAGCAGGGGCCTAGGACCTGGGAGGTGGGGAAAGGTAGGGAAGCAGGCTTACCTGGACACCCCAGCCCCGGGGAGCATTCCCCTGGTACCATCACCATGCCTGCCGACCCCACAGCCCAGACAGTTCTGTTTCAAGTGCCGTGACTCCCCTGGAACTTCCTGGGACTAAGGGCTGGGTGCGGATCAATGGATGAGCGTGGTAATCATATTACTGGACACCAGGCTGCTGATGTATGAAAACCAGCCTAGGCTGGTGGGAAGGAGCAGGGCCAAGGAAAAGGGGAACATCCTGGGACCCTCTTGAAGCCCCTAGTGAGGGAGGCAGCACTTGTGAGACCCCCTGAATCCTAAGGGGGTATGCGAGTACTCCTCCTGGGGTACCTTTCCACGTGAGGGGACTTCTTACCACTCTGGAAGCATCTTGAGCCAAGGGAGCCCTTGCCTCTTTCCACTGCATCCTCCCTCAGCCCCACTGGGGTAAGGGGGTGGGGAGGGGGCCTTTGCCTTGTGACTGTGGACCTCTAGAGGCCATTGCCTCCACCTGCCTGCCTTCAGGTGCAGGGTGCTCTTTCTCCAAAGCAGGTGTCTGCATCAAAGGTGCTTCTAGAGAGGCGCCCAGAGGCTCCTACCATGGACAGTGACCCGGGCGCTGCAGGACACCTGCCCCACGGTGTTCTTGGCCAGACAGGTGTAGATGCCGTCATCTTCCGGCAGGGCGTCCTGGATGTGGAGCTCGGCCACGCCAGCCTCACAGGAGGAGTGAGCATACTGGATGGGCTGCTCTGTGGAGGGAAGCACAGGAAGGCTCAGGCTGGGGGTGGGAGAGGCTCCCCAATGTGGGGCTGCAGCTGTCAAGTCAACCATGTTTGCTCAGACCCACTGGGCTGATGACGTGTTTGGCCATCCCCTATGAGGGGATAGAGGAAGCCAGGTGTTAGGGAGGGAGATGAAGGAGACAGTGATTGTGGAGGCGCAGGAGCAAGGCTGGGGCTGGAAGGACTGTGGGGAGAGATTCTGGAAGCACTGCAAATGCAGGAGGGAAGGGGGCACAGTTCTGTGCATTTTGTTTAAAGGAACAGCCCCAACATCCATAGCCTGGATTTCACAGAAGTCTGAGCCTGGAAAGAAGCTTACAGGGTCATCTGGCCCAGAGCCCAGCCTCAGGCACAACAGAAGGCTCCTGGCTCCTTTTAGACGTCTCCAGAAATAATGAGTCCATTTCCCACTACAGATATTCATCAGAAAGCAAGTGTGTGACCTCAATCTGATGCTGCAATTCGGTGCATTTTGGTACATTTTAGGGTTCATGGAAAAGATAAATATGGGAAACTAAAAATGACTCTGGCCCCTTCTTTCCAGAGTCCCTGCCATGAGAGGCCCTTTATTCAGGACACATAAAGTCCTGCATGGAGATAGAAGTGCATGCTATGAACGTCAGTGGTTTCCTTAATGCTATACGTCCCTGGGACTTTATCATTCCAGGATGTGAGCTTTTATTTCCAGGGGAAAAAAAAAATCTCATCACTGAAGATTCTGGCCTCAGAACAGGAATGTGTCTGCTCACCATATAGGAAGCAACTGTCAGTTGCTTCCCCTGTCAGGCCCCAGGGTCCTGGTTTGCACTTCATAAAACTGGGGGTGGGTAGTGGGGGGGGAGGAGAAAGTGCAGAAAGAAGTCCTCTCCCTGCAGTCCAATGTTTTCTTCTGCACATAGCAACACCTCGCGTCTCCATGACAGTCTGCAGAGACTGCCAAGCAAGCATGCCATAGAGTGGGAAGGAAGAGAGTTTGCCCTTCATAAAGGTGGGGCTGGGAGCTGGGGAAAGGCAGGGGCCAGGATTGGGCGACCGAGAGGACTGAACACACAAAGCTCTTGGCTTTTTGTGAAAAGAAATGATACTCTACAACCTGTCTTCCTTGAGAACATCAGTACATTCCACGACATCTATCAAAGCGTCTCTGCTGTTGAAATGTGCCAACAAAGTGTTTGAGATCTCTTTTGTTACTGGAGCATAACTCACTTTGGCTCTACACACATGGGATAGGATGGTGGCTCCAGAAAGGAGTTGCGGGCTCGGGGCACTCAGAATTGAGAGCCACATAACTCTCCCCACCAGGAGACTGGGAAGACTGGTTAGCTGCCCAGAGAACTTGAGCATGATCGCCCTCTAGTGGTAATGGTGTGGAAATGCCAACATTGACCAAAAATAAAAAGGTAGGGTGGCTTTTCCAGGTCCTGAGGGGTACAGACCAGGCGTCCGCAAACTACTGCTCATGGGTCAAATCTGACCTGCAGCCTGTTTCTGTATAGCCTGAAAGCAAAGAATAGTTGTTACAGAGTTTAAATCGTTGAAAAAAAAATCAACAGGAAAATATTTCGTGATCTGTGAGTAGTGTATGAAATTCACATCTCAGTGTCCATAAATAAAGTTTTATTGCAACACTGTCACACTTATTCATCTACATATTGTTTCTGGCTGCTTTTCTGCTGCCACAACAGCAGAGCTGAGTAGTTGTGACAGAGACAATATGGCCAGCAAAGCTGAAAATACTTACTATCTGGCTTTATGGAAAATGTTTCTTGACCCATGGTCTGGATTCTGAGCCAGAGGGAAGTGAAACTCTCTTACTCAGATGCATTACTAGTCCTTAAAGTCCGTGTTCTGTTCCAGTTGCAAAGAGGCTGCCTCTTTGTAGTCAGTTCCAGGATCCGATAGAAGCTCTGTCCATAGCGAGGTGCGGAGGGAAGGGTGACTTCAATTGTCACTTATTTGTCCAAGAATATGACACATGGGAAAACTATATTCACCTTTTCTCACTGACTAGAGATAATCTCTAGCAAAGCCTAAGCAAACTATACCAACTAGGGAGGTTCACAAGTAACACGTCAATAGTGTAGAAACAGCTGGGGCAATTTGGTGCATAGCTGACAGGTGCCAATGTCCGAAAGGAGCCTGTTCTATCAGCCCTGAGAGGTCTGAGTCCCAAACATTCTGTTTCAGCTCATCTCCTCACCCATAAAGAGGCTGATGTCCGGGGAGTGAAGAGGGGTGTCCAAGGTCCCCCAGCCTAGATGGCAGAGAAGGCTAAGTGCCCTTGTCTCCTGACTGGGAGCTCTTCCTTCATCCTCCCTGTGGATCCCCAAAGCAGGGGCTCCCAAAGCAGACCCCATTCAACATCAACAACTTGATGGACTGTTCTCGGTTCTTTTTTGTTTTGTTTTGTTCTGTTTTGTTTCCTTTAAGATTTTATTTATTTATTTGACAGAGAGAGTGAGAGAGCACAAGCAGAGGGAGCAGTAGAGGCAGAAGGAGAGGAAGAAGCAGGCTCCCCACCAAGCGGGGAGCCCAATGCAGTGCTTGATCCCAGGAACCCAGGATCATGACCTGAGCTAAAGGCAGATGCCCAACAGACTGAGCCATTCAGGCACCCCTGTTCTCAGTTCTAAAATTAGAGTTCTCCCATACTTTTGGAATCAAAAGGCTTTTTTTACCAAGAGAAGAGTGATAATATATGACTGCAAATTTTTTCAGAAGACCTTAAAAAAAAAAAAAGTTGGAATGTCTCTAGGACTATAACATTAAAAAGAATTGCTGGTCTACAAATCCTAAAACCAACTGTCACTAAATAGAAGGTAAGGTTCAGGGATGTCTGGGTGGCTCAGTCAGTTGAGGGGGCTGCCTTGAGCTGCCTTCAGCTCAGGTCATGATCCCAGGGTCCTGGGATCGAGTCCCATATCTGGCTCCTTGCTCAGCAGGGAGCCTGCTTCTCCCCCTGCCTGCAGCTGCCCCTGCTTGTGCGCTCTCTGACAAAGGAATAAATAAAATTTTATAAAAATAAATAAATAAATAAATAAATAAAAGGTGAGTTTCCACGAGTAACTTCTAGTATGGTTCATTTATTTGTTAATTTGCTTACTTATTGACTCAACAAATATTTATTGAGGACCTACTGTGAGTCTGGCCAAGTTGCTTGTGCACCCACGTACATTAGCTGTTTCATATAAAGGATCTAATTCACCTTCACAGCCCCCACCCTGGGAGGCAGTTGACATTATTCCCATGCTGCAGGAGCTCAAGGCTCAGATAGGAATAGCAATTTGCCCGGCGTCCCCTGCCAGCCAATAGCAGACTCCATGGTCCTGTGAGCTCCCTGTACCCTGCAGGTTCATGCCAAGCCAAGTGAGAAGGCAAGCAGGGCCAAAGGGCCCAGGGGGCTGGAGCAGGGGGAACTCACCATTGAGCAGCCAAGTAATTTGGGGGACCGGGGTCCCCTGCACTGAGCACTGCAGCACAAAGTCCTGGCCCTCGACGACAGTGCAGTCCTTCAGGACCCTGGAGAACGAGGGTGCTACCTCCAGTGCAGCCAGACCTGCAAGGGCAGAGAACACACGGGCCATCTCAGACCACAGCCGGCGGGCACAGGCACCGGGCTTTCTCAGAAGCCTGGCTTGGCCTTAACCTCTCTGCATGCTCGGAGGCAGGCTGCACCACAGGTGTAGAGACCTGGGGCCAGAGACGGAGAAACCAGCAGTGGCTTATTCATGGCCACAGAGCAGCCCAGGTCCACAAGCGCTCAGGACATGGGCCTGCCCCCTCCTCTGGGACTCAGGCTCCTCCTCGCCTGTCTTGGAGCACCCACAGAGCTCCTTCTTCCCTGTTTTCCTGGTCCCCCATTACTCCCCAGCGTCCCTTCTCTCCTTTACCACATGCCACTGGACCTGCACAATCTTGAGAATCTCTTTGTAACTGCAGAGACAAACATGCCCACTGGGGAGGACATTTCAATTTTAAAGTGTTATTTTTTCCAATCCCAGGACTGGATTAAACAACAAAGACTCACACGTGTCCTAGTTTTCCAACCTGAGCCAATGGCTCAGGACTGCTGGGGCCTGGGACAATGCATTCCTAAGTTCCCTCAGGACTCTGAGGCATATTTTCATTGAGAACCATTGAGCAGAACTTTCCAGAAGCCCTCAACAGGTGGACTGGGGAAGCATTTTGTAGATTGGGGGGGTGGGGCTTAACTAAGAGGAATAGGGATAGATGGTTTCTTCCACAAGCAAAACATACTGCAGAAATGTCAAAGTGGCTGGGAGCCAAGAACGGTGAAGGGATTTGGTGATTAGAAGAGGCCTCCCCTGTGCCTCTCAGGAGAAGCTATTCCATGCAGTGGTGAGTGGTAAGCTATATTGTATTGCAGGGGTTTAAGGACGAAAGCTGGTACATGAGCGCTTACTACATGCCAGGCACCTTCCCACATGAGACTGTGACAGTGCTATGAGATTGTTTTCTTCGGCTCATTCTATAGACCTGGTTAGTAGTTTGTCATAGTCCGGCCAGCAAAGGCAGGCTTTACACCCGGCTCTCTACCTCTGTCTCTGGACTCCCTCCTCCACACCAGAGCTCCCCTATGGGCAAGTAGGCCGTGGGAGAGCAACTAAGTCAGAATAACGGTGCATCCGATTGGGTCTGGTGCCAAGGGAAGGGATGGACTGACTACCTCGAGAGGTGTGGCCACCTCTATCCCTTTCCTCGGCCGGCGTCACATTCCTCACAGGGAATGGCCTTTGGGAGCCATTGAAAAAAACATGGACTTCATGTCAAGCCAACATGGATTAGAAATAGGCCATCTTTTACAAGGCCTGTGACCTTGGACCAGTCATTTAACTTCACCACGGCTCAGTAGTCCCATCTGGAAAATGGGTGTGACTATAATTAGCTCCTCGGACTGCTAGGATAATAACTAAATGGAACAACAGAGGTAAAGCGTTTAGCACAAAGCCTGCCACACTGAGCAGGCTTTTGTGGAGTGTTGGCTGTTACCATCAAGGAGAAGCTACACATGGAGACAAGACCTGCCACGAGTCTGGGGGTGGAAGACAGTGGAGAGATGGAGTGGGAGCTTAAGGAGCCACTGAGCAAAAAGCAGATTTTCTTTCCTTTTTTACCAGAGCATGCTTGCAGGGAGAAGGGAGAGGCCGCTGCATGCGGGCAGGGGGACAGACGGAAGAAATGGTGGGAGAGTGAATCATCATTAAGTAAGATTTCTGGGGAGCGGGGAAGGGATGGACAGAGAAGTCCTGGTAAGGGAGACAGAGTTTTATGTGGTAACAGGAGAAAACAGAGAAAGAAGGTAATGCCAGAGAAGCGGAAAGAACACACATCAGGGGACTTCTTGGTGAAGTTGTCCAGAAAGGTTTTAGAATACTCAGTGTCTCCAAAGGGAGAGGGAGTCCAGAAGCACTTTTTTGCAAAGGCAGAGTAAGGGCTCCCGAAAATCCGCTCCTCCACACAAGCAACAAGAACACTGGCCAAAACAGTCAAAATCCACTTTTTCAGAACTCCGGAAATTAACCAAAGGCTCACAACATTCTGAAGGGCATGCATTCAAAAACCAACAGCTGACTGTTGGTAAGAAGAGCTGGCTTGGCGGCATGTGTAATTCCCTCCCTGTTCGTCCCAGGTTCTGTGGGAGCTTTGAAGACCACATTCTCTTTCACCCTAAACTTGCTGCAAGTATAGTCTCAATGCACAGCTTCCATTTCGTAATCATAGCGGCCACTCCAACATGTGGGTTTTTAGCCTTTGCTGGACATGATGCTGCAGGTCCATCCCCTGCACAGAGCCTCAGCTGAGGAGGCTCAGGCTCTTGGACTTGTGAACCCTACAGGCATTCCCACCTCCAAATGGAATGGAGACTCTTTCTTAAGAAGAAATTCATGGACAGAGTGAAAATGCCAATTAAGAAGTAAATCAACGGGGCACCTGGGTGGCTCAGTGGGTTAAAACCTCTGCCTTTGGCTCAGGTCATGATCCCAGACCTCGATGGATCAAGCCCCACATCAGGCTCTCTGCTCGGTAGGGAGCCTGTTTCCCTTCCTCTCTCTCTCTCTCTCTCTCTGCCTGCCTCTCTGCCTATTTGTGATCTCTGTCAAATAAATAAATAAAATCTTAAAAAAAAAAAAGAAGTAAATCAACAATACCCATGTGGTGAGAAGTAAGACTACTCCCCACCTCTTCCTAAGCATCCCCAGTTTCCTTTCCTTGAGGCAACGTGTGGACCCTTCCAGAAATGTTTAATGTATGCATAGGCATCTCTTTGCACATATCTACACAGATTCTCTTCCTTTTATGCAAATACATATGACACCTACAGCTCTGCGCTTGGCTCTTCTCCCATCCTAGCATCTTGGACATGTTTCACCATCAGAGTCCGTAGGTCAGCAATATTCGTTTTACTGGCTGCATGGAATCCCACTGTAGGGATGAACCACTAAGTTCTTCTCCTTCCTTTTTTCGGAAAAGTCTATTATTGCAAATTTCAAATATATACACTAGGAAATACAGCAGTACTGTGGATTACCATATACTTGTTTCTCAAATGTAATGATTATCAACTCATGGCCCCTCTCATTTCATTTGTACTCCCACCAGCTCCCACTACACACGGATTATTTTGGAAGCAAATATCATCTATCATTTCCACTAGTAAGTAACTCATTTTATATCTCTAAAATACACAGGCATTAAAAAAAAAACCAAAAGACTGCAATCTTATCTTAAAAATGGCACTAATTCCATTCTATCAAATACCTTGTGAATGCTCAAATTTTCCTGGTGTTCTCATTAAACAAAGTTTTAAAAGGTGTCTCTATCAGGAGCCACACAAAGTCCATGGATTGTGATTACTGATATCTTTTACGTATCTTTTCACCTAAGTTTCCTGTTGGTTGTCCCTCCTTTTCTCTTTTTCTTGCAATTTATTTGTTTAAAAAAACAGGCAACGGTTATTTATCCGTTGAACTTCTAAAAGCCTGAAATTTGCTGACTCTCTCCTTGTAGTTTAATATGTTCCTCGATGGGTCAAGGGTCCCTGAATGGCATTTAAAATAAGAAGGAAATTTTGTAGAGAGATAGATGGGTACAAAGATATTTATCACAATTTTGTTACAATAGTGAAAAAATGGAAACAATCAAAATCTTTAGTAGTAAGAGCAAGTGTAATCAGATACAATATTCTTTTTTTAAAATTATCTTTTAATTTTTTTTATAAACATATATTTTTATCCCCAGGGGTACAGGTCTGTGAATCGCCAGGTTTACACACTTCACAGCACTCACCATAGCACATACCTCCTCAATGTCCATAACCCCACCCCCTTCTCCCAGCAGCCCCCCCAGCAACCCTCAGTTTGTGAGATTAAGTGTCACTTATGGTTTGTCTCCCTCCCAATCCCATCTTGTTTCATTGATTCTTCTCCTACCCCCTTAACCCCCCATGTTGCATCTCCACTTCCTCATATCAGGGAGATCATATGATAGTTGTCTTTCTCTGCTTGACTTATTTCGCTAAGCATGATACCCTCCAGTTCCATCCACGTCATCGCAAATGGCAAGATTTCATTTCTTTTGATGGCTGCATCAGATACACTATTTTAGGAAACATTATATGGCCATGAAAATCATGTTTTTTAATAATATTAAATGATCTAGAAAGAAATCTATAGAACAATGCTCATGTAACATGAGCAAGGTAGAACAGAAAGCAGTATACAAACAGCACAATGTCGATTTTGTTTTAAAAACATTAAAACATCATTTATTTCTGAGTCATAAAACTGTGTTGTGTTTAAATCCCCACAAGGAACAGCACAACTTTCATAAACAGCTATTACAATAAACATAAAAGAAGCGGGATCCCACATCATCTCATATGACTCTCAACGCGTATATTTAGTGAATGTTTGATTCTCTGTGGTTAGAAAAGTGAGTCATGGCTCTCCCTGGACAGCTGAAGGGCCCAGAAAAGGAAGCTGTCGCCAGGCCTGCGCATGCTTATTCTGAGGTGACTCTGATGTGAACTCCCTGTCAGGAGTCACCTGTCCTGGAGCAAGGACTTTGGGCTTAGCATGTGGGTGGGGATGATGCTTTTTTATGGGCTTGTACACCCTGTGTGGGGGCAGAAAGAGGCGACACTCCTGCATGGATGGCCCCCCTAGAGAGAACCCAGGGTGACTAGAGACTTGTACTCACGTTTCACCAGGAGGTTCCAACCACAGGACACCTGGCCCCGGACATTGGAGGCCGTGCAGCTATAGCTCCCACTGTCCCTGGGCCGTGCTCTCAGCAGGCAGAGGTAATGGCATCCACCTTCTTCATACATCTCAACCATGCCTTCTCGTCTCCTCACGGGGGCACCTTCCAAGAACCAGGTCACTTCAGGTTTTGGGGTCCCTGAAACTACAGGGCGAAGTGAAGCACGTGAGGCTCCCTGAGAGTGCACTGTGCTTGTGGGGTAGGTGGGATGCTGGACCCAAGGGAGAAGCTCATTCTGGTGTGAGCCGCCCTCCCCCTGAATAGTCTCTCTTACCCCTCCCCCTGCACTGTGCATGAGTAAACGTCTCAAGAAGGAGGCAGGGTCTGTGGGGAGGAGGGATGTAGGGCGACAAGTCAGGTCTCCAGATCAGCCAAAGCCAGCAGAAGGGAGGAAAGAGCAGGAGCCCCTGTGGTTTGTTTTTTGATGGTGATAGTGATGATGAGTTTTCCCCTCTAGGGTGGTTAAGAATTAGGACACAGGGCCGATGCCATATCCAACAATGAACAGTGGGCTACTGCTCAGTGTTCCTGCAGAACAAGGTATGTTACTAGACTGAGTCCTTCTTATAAGGTGGCTTCTGGGTGGGCTGGGTTCTAGTCCAAGGGGCTGGGCAGATACCACTGCAGGCTGATGGAGGGAGTGACCTCCCAGGGGCTACACTGGTGGGGCAAGGTGGGACTTTGACCTTCCTTAGCTCTACTCACCCTCACATCTGAACTTGACTGTCTGATCTTCACTGATTTCCTGGCTTTGGGGCTTGCTCTCAAATTTGGGGAAGGTGGAGTCCCTCTGGCTCTCTACGGGGATTTTCCTGGTAGCAACCTTGCTCACCACCTCCTGGCTTCCCAGACCAGTCTGCCTGGTAGGGTGAGTGGCTTGGTGGGGTGCAGCTGGCCACTCCCTCTCTTCTCCAGAAGACGAGAGGGTGCTCGAGATCAGTGCTCTGGGTTCCGGCTGGACTTTTGCAGCCTGCAGGGTGATGGTACTAGAAGTCTTCTGTAAGATGGGGCTCCTCAGGGCCTTCCTGGATGAGTCCTCGGACAGCTCTGGCTGGGACTCCTGCAGGGGCTGAGGCTGGCTACTTGGGGCCCAGGTCAGGGAGCTCCCCCTCTGGGCGCTGGAGCAGTTCCTTCTTTCGGCGGCAGACTCCAGGCTGTCCACTTTCGTCCCCTGTGTGGTTCCATTGGTCACTTCCTTCCTGATATCTGAACTGGGTGCCTTTGTTCCTCTCACCAGTGACCTGTTTGGTGGTGGTTGGGAAGGGCAATGGGAAAGAGTAAGGGGAAAGAGAATGGTTATCTGGTAACTCACAAGCATTACCCATCACAAGCATGGATTCCAGGGATCATAAAAGCCCATGAATGAAGACAGCAGGAGCAAAAGTCTCTCTCTGCAGCTTTCTCAGCTTCCCAAGGCAAAGGGCAAGCCACCATTCCTGCCATTTCCTTGGCCCTCAGCTCAATCCAGAGCCTGTTCTATCTGCATTTCTCCAGTCTGCCTTTATTCTCCCCCCAACCCCTGAGCACCACCCCAGTTTCCACTATGCAACCGCCTCACCCTGGTCCCGGCTGCCCTCTGATCCACGGCCTGCATGGCAGCACAGCTGACCTTCGCTGCAGTGAGAATAAGACCGAGCTTCTCAACGGAGCCCGCAAGGATGCCCTGAGTGAGCCTCTTGGACCTCACCAGACTATCTCCACGGCCTGCCAGGCTGCTGCCACACCGATGTTCTTCTGGGGCCCCTGGGGGGCCCCCCTGGCTCTCATCTCCCCACTTTCACACATGCTACTGTCCTGCTGGGAACACCCTCCCTGAGCTTTTCCTCGCCTGGCTAATATTCTCCTGCAAGGGCCTGAACTCAAACATCAAGCAATCAGGAAGGGTTTCTGCGACTCTCTAACCTCCTTCCTCTGCCTTGGACCTGCCGCAGCTTGTAACTCTGGCTTCGGGCAGCTCTGCCAAAAGCCCTTTCCCTCTGCCAGGCATCTACCCACCCCTTGGACCTGGCGTCTAGCCAGGTGTCTAGCCAGCGCCCTCCCTAGTGACAGCTAACCGGGACTTAACTGTGTCTTCGAGTCTCGCTGTGCTGGCGAGCCTGCACCAAAGCCTGTGTGGCCTACCACGGCAGGAGAACAAAACCAAGCCTAACAAGAGCCCGACTGTCAGCCCTCCCTCCTATGCAGGGACTCAGAAACTCAGGGCATTTCTCCGTTACAACCTCTCTTTTCTTGCAGGGCATGTCAAGATGGAAACAGTGATGACAAAGCCTAGGCATACCTATTGGCATTGTCCAAACCTGGAAGAAGGGAGAAGAGGAGACTGTTAGTGGACTATCTTATGTACCAAGAAGAGACAATGATAAGACAGCACTGGTTTTCATTTCTTAGGGAGTACTCACCTCCCCAGCTTCTGCCTGGCCCCCATCTACACTCCTCCCACCTTCCCTCTGCATCCCTGGTGCTGAACCGCTTGGATTAACCGGATGAGCTGGGAGCTGGTCAGATCTCCAGCTCTAAGACACCGTCGAGGCCTCCACGGCTGCCCTGGGCCTTCTCTGGAAGTCTCGGTGACCATACCCTTGTGCCATGGGACGTGTCCCATTCATCGGCCACAGAAGGAAACCAATTGAGGGACAAACCAAAATAAACATCTGAAAATTTCAAACCCAAACAGTTTAAGTTACTTGTGGCCCTCAAAAACAAACCTTCCCAAATGATCTGTTTTGACAAATACCTGCTTTAAAAATGTACAGAGAAAGTGTAATTGGATTCAGTTCTTCAAAGAAAAAAAATACTATATACACATATATTTTTCCTGATGCATCATTTTTAAAGATTTTATTATGGAAAATTTCAAAATGTACAATAGTAGAGAGGATATAACCAACTCTGAAAGCCATCACTCAGACTAAGGAAATAGCACCATTTAGCCTGTCTTTTTTATTCCTTTTTGTTTTGGATTTCAGAGCAGCTTCTTCTGGGAGTTATTTTAAAACACATCCCAGGCAGCATATCATTTTGTCATTAAGTACTTGGGAAGGGAGAAGTTCTTTAATTCAGAGCTAGGGCAAGTCAGGGGTGTGGCTTGACCATTCTTCTTAATGCCTAACAGCGGGTCCGATCCCACGGTGAGCTGTGAAGTCTCATTCCTGGGTCCAGACCAGGACTTTCGGTGGTGTAGAATGAAACAGAGAATACCAGGGTACTGTGTGTGGTACAACTTAGGACTGTTTTAACGGAAACAATATGTTTATATCCATATATATGGCCTGTGTCACAACACAGAACAAAACGCTTTGGGTTATGAAAAACACTCCAGGCAACAGTGGTAAAGAGAGTAAGGAGGAACAGTTTCTGAAAAGAGAAGGGAATGTGGAAGAAAAAAATCATGGGAGAAAGAAAGGTAAGAAAGGGGGAGGAGAGTGAAGGTTGTTTCCCTCCCACCTTGCTCAAGGTTCCCGCTCGATAGAGCGATGTCAACCCCCTTCCCTACCCATACTGCTGCTTCCACAGGCTGGACTTGGCAGAACCAAGGGGAATGTAAAGAGGAGACAGATTCAAAGAGATTTCCAGGGAAGAACTGACAGGGCTGGATGCCTACAGGAAGGAGGAGGCAAAGGTCAAAGGAGATGCTGAACGTCTGGTCCAGATGCAGAGGAAAAGCAGAATCCTGCAGTAGAAAGAGTTTAAAGTTGAGGGAACGCCCGAGGGGAAGGACAGAGAGGATGATAAGTTAAATTTTAGGCAGGTTAAATTTGGGGTCATGGCAAGGTATTTGGAATGTCCACTCTTCTGGTGGCAATCAGAGGTACAAAAAGGAATGTGAGTGAGAAAAAAGACACTGAAGACACAGGTGTGGGGCACCGTGCCGGGACATGGGTTCGAGATCCTGGCCCAGGAGGAACGCTCGGGGAGGGGAGTGGATCAGTGGAACATGTTCCTGTAATGAACAGCAGGGTATAGAAGCCAGGCAGGGGCATCCTGTAAGAGCCCCCCACCACTTGATACCTTGGATAGAAAGTTCGGCCGACATGGAGGCCTTCCCTGACCCATTCACCACCAGGCATGTGTACACGCCCACATCATCGCGGCTGACCTCGTGGATTTCCAGAACTTGTACCCCATTCTTCTCAGACATAGACACACGGGCACTTGGCTGCAGGGGAACCTCTCCCTGTGGATGGCAAGAGGGCAGCTGGGTCAGAGAAACCTGCTTACTTCATGGCACCCTCCAAGCCTGGCTGGGATGGACACCAGGCCTGGGTAGCACAATCCTCCGCTCTGGGCTCTGTCAGTGTGCTCAGAGAGCAGTCTTTGGACAATCCATGGGCCCTGACTCGAGGTCTGTGTGTGCGGTGTGGCGGCATCAGGTCCGGCTCAGATCAGGTGTGTGAGCTTGTTTTAGAGATGCCCTAGTTCAAGGTGGGGAGCCTACATTCCTCACGTTAGCTCTGCTTGGCCACCCTCTCCTTTACTCTTTTCCCAGGCTCAGTCCAGCAGAATCACAAAATAGGGAAAAGGTGTCCCCTTGCTCATTTTGGTCAGGGGCTCCCACCTGTGAGAAAGCTAGTCTCATAGGCCTCTACCCCAAGCTTTCCCCAAGGTTCCTCCCTGCCCTGCTGAACATCCACCCCACCCCTCACGCCCCGTGCTGCTGCCACTCCCCCTCCTCCAGCCCTTCTGCTATGTCTTCACACCACTAGGCCCTGATTGAAATACTCCCAACAGTATTTTGAGGGAGCTGGCATCATCTCTGGTCTCATAGATAAGGACACGAATGTTCCAAGAGACCAAATGATTTGCCCAGCATCACATGTTTTACAAACGAGGGAGCTGTGGCTTGAAACCTAGTCTCATGACTTCAAATTCCACTCTCTGGAGATGGTCGGGTCTGTTCTGACTCAGAAATGTTATGCTGTTTGGGGAGTGTGTGGATTCTAGGACATGGCAGGCTGAGTTACAGAGGCAGAGTGTGCAAATAGAGGCAGGGACAAGCATGGCTATCGGGCATACAGAGAACCCTGGAGAACCATCTACGGTTGAGCAGAAGGAACTGATCAGACAGATGGACACCCGTTGGTCCAAGGGCCTAACCCTCTACAATCAGGGTCCCTGGGCCGGGGCCAGAGTTGGGGCAGATCAAATCTCACCTTGAGCCAGGTGACCTGTGGTTGGGGCCGGCCAGTGATCTTGCACGAAAACCGTCCCATCTGTCCTTCTCGGACTATGGCTCGGCCCAACTTGGTAGCAAACTTTGGTGGGCACTCTCCCCAGATGCTAGGACGAGTCTCCACGGCAGGGGCAGCGAATCTGTCCCTAGAAAGAAATGAGCAGAGAGTCCAGTTGCAATTCAGATCTCTCTGCCCCCACCCACATCACTTGAGCTGGGTCAGCTACCAGCAAAAGGCAGCCTTCCCAATCCTGTGCCTCATGCACCTTCTGGAAAGGTCTGTGGGACTAAAACCTATTTCCTCTACCCCCTGATCATGCAGTGCAACTTCATGTACTAGCCTCCTTTGTGGTAAGTATACCTGAAGGCTACTGAGCTCTGGCTCAAAGCCTGGGTTTGGGCCAACAGGCCATAAGCAAAAGTGATGTGTGCCACATCCAGGCTAAACCCATAAAAAGCCCCTGTGAGATTCTCCATGCTCTCTCTTGCCCATCCTTCTGGCTGGATGCAGAAGATCCAAGAAAGGCTCCAAGGCCAAGAGATGATGGAACTGCAAAAGGGAAGGCGCCCGGGTCCCTGAACGATGATGGCAATGTTCTCTGACTGTTCTAGAATACCTAAGTTGAGGGACGCCTGGGTGGCTCAGTTGGTTAAGCAGCTGCCTTCGGCTCAGGTCATGATCCCAGTGTCCTGGGATCGAGTCCCACATCGGGCTCCTTGCTCAGCAGGGAGCCTGCTTCTCCCTCTGCCTCTGCCTGCCGTTCTGTCTGCCTGTACTCGCTCTCTTCTCTCTCTCTCTCTCTGATAAATAAATAAAATCTTTTAAAAAAAAAATACCTAAGTTGACTGCTTGAGCAAGAAATAAAACTTTCCCTGTGTTAAACTGTTGCCATTTGGGGGCTGACGTGTTACAGCAACTACTGTTACTTACCTTTATCAGCAAAGGTTTCCTTTCCCTAAGAAGTGCCCCATATGAATGGCCTCTCCCAGGTCTGCTTACTTAAATCTGACTATTGCCTCAAATGTCAGCGATCCCTGCAGACTCTGGGCACACAGTACACTCCCTCAGTGTGTGGCAGCTAGACCGCTCAAAGGGGCTATCCCCACAGGCTAGCAGGTCAGGAGGCGCTGTGCGACAGCCACATCATATCCCAGGGGGCTTTTGCTATTACAACCCAGGATGCCCAGGAAGACTTATGCCCCAGACCTGTTCTGTCAGGTTAGCAGAAAAAGCTAATGCCCCCCTTACCCTGGTTTTAACATCCCACAACTTACCCCAAGGTTTTAGAAACAGCAGGCTGACCATGCTTCTTAATAAAGCCCCCTGTGAGGAGGAAACAGAAAGCGAGAGGCTTGAGGAGTCGAGTCTGAGCCACCAACTTGGAGCAACGAAGGTCAGCAAGAGTCAACCACAGAAGTAGGGTAGGATAATGCCGGGAAATAGTTCACCTTGACTGAGCCCATCCTGGGCCAGGCAGGACACCAGGGTGGACACCTGAAATGTATCACTTAAGGCTGGTACTAAGTTGTCCTTCTAGTTCTTAAACAGAAGAGCAAAAGGAGTCATAGAGCCAGTATTAGTGCAGAAAAGTATCCATGCACACCTGTTCTAGATCATTCAACCATTCTGCTGAGCCAATGGACCTTCTACTCCGGGAATTATCGGTGGTGATCCAGAACCTCTCTAGAAGAGGACCCTGGCGGAGTGAGGGAGGGAGATGCACATACATCTCTCTCACCGGATCTATTCACGCTGGATACAATCACCATTCCATCCTCCCACGTGTGGCCCAGCAAACAGCAAGATCTGTCCTGCGGGCCTGGAGCAGACCCCTGGTCCTGGGCTCACCAGAACCCACACCAGCAGCTCTGTGGACACTGTGGGTCCTGGGTAAGGGGCTGTCATGCCGGACAGGATGTGGCTAAACAGCAAACCCAGTCCGACGCGGGCCTGGAGAGGGACCATTCCTAATGTGACCAGGAACAGGAAGTGACCATAACGCGCGGGGGGAAAGGAGGACATTTCTGAGATAGTGATCAGCCTGGGAGTTGTTCTCTTTTTGCCACAAGCTGGGAATGTTTATAAAACCCCACCCAAGGCACACACAGAAAGCATGGAAGTCATTCCCTGAATATCAGCAGGCAACTGCAATGGGAAATTTTCAGGGTGTTTACTGGAAAGGGTAAACTTCCTTAAATTCCAGAACCCATCACATCTGTACGAATGCGTAGGAAGATGGGAATGGGTGCCGCGTGTTTCCTTTGGCGTATCTGGCTCAAGGATTAAAGAACCTTAGTGAGAAAGGATTAATAGCAAACACCAGCATTACATGTAAGCTAGGGTTCCAGGCCACTGACAATGATTATCCATGTATCTCTATTTAACGTCACTCTGTCACGAGTTGTGTATGGTTTTCATTCCATAATGTGGGTTTGGTTCTTGTCACTCAATAGTGTATTCAAGGTTAAAAGGACTTCTAAGCAGATAAAAAGAGAAACTTGTGCCGGGAGGACCCAACTGACCATCACCAGCAAGATGCTGGGGCCCCTCAGACAATAGCCTTCCAGATGCTGGAGGAAGGACCATCCAGTCAGTCCTTTTTGAAAGTATTGGAGCTGGGGCGCCTGGGTGGCTCAGTGGGTTAAAGCCTCTGCCTTCGGCTCAGGTCATGGTTCCAGGGTCCTGGGATTGAGCCCCACATTGGGCTCTCTGCTCCACCTGGAGCCTGCTTCCTCCCCTCTCTCTCTGCCTGTTTCTCTGCCTACTTGTGATCTCTCTCTCTGTCAAATAAATAAATAATTTTTTTTAAAAAAATGAAAGTATTGGAGCAAATGAGAACCCCAAGCTCTGAAGAGGCTCTGGTCTTAGACCAGCACCTTCCTTTCTGGGCCTCAAAATCAAAGGGAATGATGCTAAAAGTAGAAAAGAAAGTTTACAAAGCTGTTCATTTCAGTCATGCTGGTAACAGTAAAAATTAGAAACAGTGCAAACGTCACACAGTAGGAAGAATAATCAGGAAGGTATACCATTAAACATCTTATTCTGCCATCAAATCATGTTGAAGAGTCCACGAGACAGGCAGAAATAGGTCACGGTATGACAGTTTCTCTTCAGCACGTTTCACTTGGCCAGTGAGCCTCTGTACTCCCCTGAGCTCGTCCTGACTGCCATCTTGCCAGACCCAGGGGGCAATCCTGTCCCCCGGCACTCGGGCGCTCAACAGTGTTTGCCATGGGGCCACTCCACTCCCAAGTGCCTTCTCCTCCAGATTCTCCTGCTCTCACCAGGTGCCGAGTCTCTTCAATCACCTTCACTGTTCTGCCTTTGCATTTGGGAGTGCCCTGGGGCTGAGACCTGGGTCCTTGCTTTGCACTTCATATTCCTGCCTCCTCCCCACACAACCCCAGGAGGTCTTACATCATCCAATCACTTTAAATGTCACCTATAAACTGATGGCTCTCAAACCATGTTCCCACCAGAACTTCCTGTTCATTCAACAGAAGTATCCAGAAGAGTGCCCAAATCCTTACAGGACTCAAATCCTTGAGAAATAAAGGGATTTTTATGAAAAGAAGAGCAGGTTACAACATTATCTATTCAGTGTGATCTTAACTAGGAAAAAGTAAAATAAAGTATCAAAACACAGGAAAGCAACCAGAAGAAAATGCATCGAAATTTATTAGTAGTGATTGTTTTGGGGTGGTGGGACTGTGAGGAATCGGTTCAGCTGTATTTTTTAAAACCTATAAATACGACAGTAAAGACAAAAACAAGAGGTCTAGTTACCAAAAATAAAGAAAAAAAAGGAGGGGTGGGCAGGTGAATAGGGCCTCTTGCACCTGTCAGCCACACACCCAATCACTGAGGCTCCCTCTGAAAAATATCTACGTACCGTTCACAGCATTTTTTTTTAAGATACCTTTTTTTTTTTTTTTTTTAAGATTTTACCCATTTGACAGGCAGAGATCATAAATAGGCAGAGAGCCAGGCAGAGAGAGAGACGGTGCGGGAAGGCAGGCCCCCCGCCAAGCAGAGAGCCTGATGCGTGGGCTCAATCCCAGGACCCTGGGATCATGACCTGAGCTAAAGGCAGAGGCTTTAACCCACTGAGCCACCCAGGCACCCCTTATCATGCTACCTTATCACTCACTTCACATTGGAGCAAAGATTTGATAAAAATTAGACTGATCATCTGATGAAGGGATGAACAAAATGTGGTCTATATATACAATGAAATATTATTCAGCCAAACAGAGGAATAACATTCTGACACATGTATTGACATGCAAGAACCCTGAGAAAATCTGCTAAGTGAGGAAAGCCAGACTCAGAAAAACGTCTGATTCCATTTTGACGAAATGTTCAGAAGAGGCAAGTGGAGAGAGACAAAGTACAAAGTACACCAGTAGTTGCCAGGGCCTAGGGGGAGGAGGCAGATGGAGAAGACTGCTCAGTGGGCATGGGCTTCTGTTCAGGATGATGAAAAGTTCTGGAACTAGGTCACACGACTTGGTGAATTGTCCTTAATGTCACTGAATTGTATACTTTAAAATGGCTGCAGTGGTAAATTTATGTGTGCTTGAACTACAATAAAAAACAGAGTAAGCATTTTTAAGATTCTTGGGAGCTGAACATCTTAATCCAAATGCTAAAATTCTTTTATTCCTTAAAAAAAAGGGGAAAATATGGCATTGCCTAAAAGAAGAGCAAAAGAACACTGCTTGAAGGTACTTCTGTTATCAGGGCGAGAGCAGTTTATGACTGATCCGAAGGTAACACAGCAAGCAGTCAGCTAGCAATGAAATGGGGTGCTTATTTTAATGTGAGTTAACACCAGCGAGTTGACATCAAAACGAAAAGAGAATTTGGGCTAAGATAACTAACAAGGTCTATTTATAGGCAAAAATTTGAAGTTGCAAGTTGTCAGATAAGGCAAAATTAATTTTGTGAAACTATGAAATCTGGCAGAACAGTAAGTCTATGGAGAAAAATAAGTGGAAAGGGGATTAGGATGGAAATGCCAAAAATAGAAGAGTAAGTTAAGAGAATTGGTGAAGACAGGATCGAGTTAGTGAGGGGGGAAAAAAAGGCCAAGGCACTGAAAGTATTTAAACAGTTCTCTTAGGTTTTTCAAGGACGAGTAAAAGAGAGTGCTGGCAGGTTTTAGGAGTGAAAAGTTCAACAGTGGGGGAAACTAGCACTTTTTGTTAAAGCATACAGAGACACTGGGTTGGGACAGAGAATGCTGCCGACAAGGGGAATAATGGGATCAAGATGGTAGGAGACCGAATGCTTCCAAAATACGTGATGATATAACTTATCATCCAAATAGGGACTCTTGACACTGGAAGGGACATAATTAATCATTCTCCAGGGACAACAGGAGTAAACCAGGGCTGTTCCAGGCAAATCAGGGAGCAGTCGCCCTGCTTACAGCCAACTTCAAAGTGAATTTTAAGGATTTCTTAAAACAGTGGTTTTAATCAGAAAAAATGCCCATTTTTTAATAACAGTTAGTAATGTCCCCGTGCTATCCATGGAGTTCACTGCTAACCACCCATGTATGATCTCAAAAAGAAAATAAATGAACGCCTTAACTAAAATATTTACAAAAAATAAAAGGAAAGTAAACTATAATAATACTTATTTCAATCTGTAAGTGTTCAAGCATGACTGTTTCAGGATGTAAATGCTCAGGTGAGCGAGAAGATATGATGACACTTGTCCTGACTCATGACCATCATCTGGATTTAAAAGCAAGTGATCAAGCAAGGTACTAGAAGTCCAGGAAAATGAAAGGAGATAGGTATTCATCTGGACACTTAAAAATAAAAAGAGTTGAAAAAAGAACTATTTCTCAATAAAGAGAGAAAGAAACTAAAAAGAAGAAAAATATTAAGATAGCCTAAAAAGGGATAGTGTTAAGATCAATGGCAAAGTGGACATATGATATAAAAAAGAATGTACAAGGGGCACCTGGGTGCCTTACTAGGTTAGGTGTCTGCCTTTCCGCTCAGGTCCTGATCTCAGAGTCCTGGGATTGAACTACGAGTCAGGCTCCCTGCTTAGCAGGGAGTCTGCTTCTCCCTCTCCCTCCACCTGTCCCTCCTGCTTGTGCTCTCTCTCTCTCTCTCTCAAATAAATAAAATATTTTTGAAAAAAGTGCAAAATAACCTTAAAGTAAGATAATATAGCAAGACAAGTTATAGAGCACTGGGATACAGAAAACGAAAAACAGAAGACCGTGTGGAGTGTGTGTGTTGAGGGGGTGGGGTTAGTGTCACTAACTCTTTCCCCTTTCCTCAGGTTTTTCTTCAAAACCCTGATCCGCGTTTAGATCTGACTCGTTCTTCCAGGACTAGCCCAAGTTCTTCCTCCAAGAAGACATCACAGACTATCTCAGCCTCCAGAGGTCTCCTTCTCCTCTGAGTTTACAAGCCCATGTGTGGATTGTTGGCCAACAAGCCCACACTCCCTTGGCTGGAGTTGTGCTTTCATGCGCTGATGTTCCATCTGACCAACCAGGTTCCTGCAGAAAGGATTCGACCAAGTACTGTGTCTCCCACACAACATCCCACACAGTTACCACCTCATAAATACATCCGGATGTTGAATCTTAACAGCAATATCATAATGAAATGTGAGGTGAGGAGAGTCAGTCTCTTGAGGGCAAGAACCAACACTTGCTACCCTTCAAGCCCAGCAAATAGCACAGTCACTACCTTCTGATGAATGGGGGGGCTGGAACTGGGAGCCACTAGTTAAGGCCAGGGGAGGGGCCAAGAAATGAGACCAGGGAGAATGGGGGTGAAAGGCCATAGCATCCACAGTGACGATCAGAGTGGCCCTGGCCAGGGGCACTGGAAGATGCGGTAGAGTATGGTGACTTTGGGAGCCACCCTCCAGGAGCCGAACAGGACCAAGGGACACACAGCGGACTCTTCTGTAGAGCAAGGAAGACATGAGACTTTTGCCGAGATGGTCTTGACACGCAAATATTTCATGGGCAAGAAACCCATGGGACACAAAGAACGATGTTCATTTCTAACACATTTTTACTATTAACTTTGACGAGACAGAAAAGGACAATGACTCAGAGCGTTTTACAATTCTGACTGGATTGTTTATTTTTTTATTTTTTTTTTTTTTAAAGATTTTATTTATTTACTTAACAGAGAGAGATCACAAGTAGGCAGAAAGGCAGGCAGAGAGAGAGAGAGAGAGGAGGAAGCAGGCTTCCTGCTGAGCAAAGAGCCCGACGTGGGACTCGATCCCAGGACCCTGAGATCATGACCTGAGCCGAAGGCAGCGGCTCAACCCACTGAGCCACCCAGGCGCCCCCTGACTGGATTGTTTAATAGGGCGCAGGCCCCTACCAAAAGGAAGGGGCATCAGAGAGTGCTAGAAACTGAGAAGAGTTTATACAAAATATCAATGGGTGATAGAATTACAGGTCTGTAGAAAGGTGGAGAATGTAGATTTTAAAAAGACATTCCAAGAGAAATAAGAGCACACACACTAGTACATGGAGAATCGGAACAGACCTTCCCGAGGTAGACAATAATTGAAGACTCAGCCACTTTAAACAGACATGGGCTCAAAATCCAGAATCTCATTGATCTAATCCAATGTGAAAATAAAAAGGATCTAAGCAATCTGTCCCTGGGAAAGGGGAGCAGCAAAAAAGGTGGCACAGGAGAGTTTCCTACAAATCCCAAATCCCCCAAGAACAAATCCCAAATCCCCCAAATCCGGGGCACTAGTATAGCCGGGATAGCGGTCCCTAGGGCCACTCTTAGCCCTTATGTTCCACGACATGGGGTCACTCTCCCCAGGCTCGCCGGCTGACCCTTTTTCTCCCACACAGTCAGGGAGCCCTGGCTTGTAGGACAGGGGTTTCATGGGGGTGTAGAGAGTGGATGCTGCAGGACAGAGGCCCTGGGGGACGTGTGCTTAGGTGGACAATGTGCAGGAGGCCGACCTTCTGGAAGAGGAGTGCCAGGCCGACCTAGTGGGAGCGCAGGCCTTGTTTGGAACAGGGGCAACTAAAAGGCAAAGCATAAAACCTATAGATCTTGCCATCCAGTGATGGATAAAGGAGGAACAGAGGAAAATCTATCTTTCTGGGATAAAGGGATAAAGGAACAAAAGCAAAACAAGGGAAGCAGAGGTGAGGGGGCGGAGGTGAGTTGCTTTCTATTGTTTCACTGGCCAATATGCTGTTGTTAAAAGATACGACACATTGATCCCTCTGGTTTGGATCTGGGACATGCCTTCTACAAGGAGACGGAAACAACCGTTGCTCAGTCAATTTCCAGGAAATCGATGCTTAAAGACAGGAGACCAATGGCAGCTCCCTCCCCCCACACACTTTAGTGAGATATTCTGCCTAAGTAAAATCATCTCATTTTCTTCCTTGATCCCCTCCAATGGCTTTCCATTACCAGCGTCTATCCCCTGCCTGCCTCTCCAGACCTATTCTTATTCTGCTGACCCCACTAACTCTCTCATTATTTCTCACCCTAAATGATGTCTGCATAAAGACCCATAACTCTTTGTCTGGGCCCTTATTTCTGGTCTTAGGAGCAGACTCAGTTCACCCAGAGGGCAAGCCAGGGTGATGGAGAGCTCATGTCTCAGGAAGGAGCCCTCAAGTGAGGACAGATGGAGATCTGGGACGGTGGAGTGGTAAACACTCCCCCCCTTCAGTTAAATCCGAGTTCCTAGGGCTACTCTTCTCCCTTAAATTCCATGATGTGAGATCCTCCTTCCTCTTGCTATCACATTCCAGGCAGTCGGTTACCGGCTGTCTTTCTCACGCATAGTCAAGGAGCTCTTAATTTTACTACAGAAGTTATACTTGTGGGGTGCCTGGGTGGCTCAGTGGGTTAAGCTGCTGCCTTCGGCTCAGGTCATGATCTCAGGGTCCTGGGATCGAGTCCCGCATCGGGCTCTCTGCTCAGCAGGGAGCCTGCTTCCCTCTCTCTCTCTCTCTGCCTGCCTCTCTGTCTACTTGTGATTTCTCTCTGTCAAATAAATAAATAAAATCTTTAAAAAAAAAAAAAGTTATACTTGTTCCTTGGTTATAGTCTCTCTTTCTCAGCAGCAAGTAGATCTCAGGGGGCAGGGACCCTGTGTGAGCCACTCTGCTCTTTCGCCAGGGCCTGACCCAGAGAGGAACAGAGCCACGAATAGGGTGATGGATACAGGAATCTGCTCTTTACTCACTGGAGACATTCTATGATGAGGGGGCATATCTTTGGTTTGTGGCAGAGACAAAAGTGGGCAAACTCAGAACCCTTCACCTCCGGTGGTAGGGGGAAGCTGGGGAAAGAAGTCCATAGTGGCGGAGAAGGAGGATTCTGCTCGAAGGCTGAAGTATGTAGCAGAGAGAAGAAAGAGTGATGATGGCCAAGGCCAGGACCAGAAAGGAGTGTGTGTGGTGGGGGAGGGGCCTAGATTTTTCTCCCTCCTATTTATTTCAAAGAAAACTCCCTAAGAGGAGGACCTCCTGTCTAAATCTACTCCCCAGTGAATACGTATTCATTATTTTAAATTTTACTTTAAAAAAATTATTCATTGCATTCTAATGCAGAGTGGTTAATGGCTTGGAATTTATTTTTCAGAGATGAAAATAACCTTGATCCACATCCTCTGAAAGTATTGCTTTTGCTACTCCTCTCCCCCTAGAATACGTCACCCCTATAGCTTCCTCACTGCTCAGGGCACTGGACGTGTCAAGCACGGCCAGGATAACCATGTAAGTTATTATCTAAATTGGGATCCTTCTGAAAGTCAAAGGAGGCTCAGTTTATCATGACATTGGCAGAATAGGCATAACTCAGATAAACGGTCACCCTAATGATACCCGCCATGCCCACAGGGCTGCAAAAGGGGCAAGCACCTGGCAATCACGTTTTATGCTCATCGCCATGCCCCTTACAGGAGCAGATGGGAACATGGTTGTACCTGTCCTCAGGATGATCAATCCCAATCTTGCCAGTGACATGGAGGAAGGACTGGATACAAGCTAGCTCTGGTTGTGTTATACCCGTTCTCTACACATCTTCTCCCGGTTTTGTAGCTGCTTTCTCGCAACTTGTGTGCACACGTTCCCATTCTGCCTTTCCAGCCCGTATCACATACCACTGCTAACTTTTAGAGCTGCTCTGTGTTACTCAGCTGATATTCCAAATGGATAGTTACAAAAGGAGAAATATGTCAGTCAGATTGCATGAAATACTTTGGGGATATTCTGATAAAGTGTTTAGTGCTGGTTAATTCTATGCATCAATTTAACTGAGCTGTGAGGTGCCTAGATATTTGGTCAAACATTATTTTGGATGTTGGTGTAAGGGTGCTTTGGTGTGGTTTTTTTTTTTAAGGTTTTATTTATTTGAGAGAGAGAGAGAGAGAGAGAGAGAGAGCCCACGCAAGCAGGGAGGGCAGGGGTGGAATGAGACTGACAAGCAGACTTCACGCTGAGTGTGGAGACTGACCTGGGACTGGATCCCACGACCCTGAGATCATTACTGAAAGCAAGGTGAAAGCAGGAGTCAGATACTTAACCAAATGAGCCATCCAGTAGCCCCTGCATGAGGGTGTTTTTGGATGAGATTAACATTGACATCAGTAGATGGAGTAAAACAGATGGACATCACTAATGTTAGTGGGCCTCATCCAATCAGTTGAAGACCCAAATAGAAGGAAAAGGTGAGGAATTCCTCCCATGTGACTGCCTCTAAGCCAGGACATGGGTTTTTCCTCTGCAGTTGACTTAAACTGAAACATCAGCTCTTCTGGTTTTGGAGTCTGCCGGTCTTTGCCCTGAAACAACCCTATCAACTCTCTTGGCTCTTGGGCCTTCGGACTCGGATTAGAACTACACCACTGACTCCTGTGGGTCTCCAGCTTCCGGACTACAGATCTTGGGACCTGTTAGCCTCCGTGACTGTGTGAGCCAACTTCTTGTAATGAATTTCTCTCTACATATATAGGTGTGATCTATTCTGTTTCCTGGAGTCCTCTGACAGTCGGTATAAGCACTAGCCCATGGTTCTTGCAGCACTGGTACCCACAGGCAGCAGCAACAAGAAACTTGTTAGGAATGAAAATTCTTGAGCGCATCCCAACCTACTAAATCAGAAACTCTGGGGCAAGGCCTAGCATGTGTGGTTCCGGAAGCCCCTCAGGTGATTCAATATATGCTTACATTTGATAATCACTGTATTGGGCTAAATATATCACATGGGTCATTGATTCCTTCCTTGTTCTCAAAGTGTGATGCAGGGACCAGCAGCATGGGCATCACCTGGTACTGGTTAGAACCGCAGACCCTCAGGCCCTACTCCAGACCTGTGGAATCAGAATCTGCATTTTCAACAAGATTCCCAGGGGATCTGTGGGTCCCTGCATTTGCACTCAGCAATCTTGTAAGGTGAGTATGAGCCATCCTGAGGCCTGGACCTCTTCTGGGCCTGCAAGTTTGGCTTACCCTGGGCTCCTGAGCCCAAGTCTTAAAATTAGCCCTCTATTACTTAAAATGACGTAAGTGGCTCCCTGGTCCCTGGAACACAAAGGGCCTTCTGAGACTCAGACCATCAAGTCTGGGGCACACCTGTCGCTTCAGCCCTGTCCCTCACTGCACCTAAAGTTCTAGGCTCACTCTGTGGAAGTGACTGCCCAGGACCACTCACCACCTTCTTCATATACGTGGATTTTCTTTTTTCTCTGTGTAAGTCTTGTTAATCTCTATTCCAGTGGGACCTTCTAGAGCTATGCTGTCCAACACGATAGGCATTAGCCATATGTGGTCACTGAGCTCTTAAGATGGGACTAGTCTGAATCGAGATGTTGCTGTAAGTGCAAAATATTTCCCAAAGCCTAAAAAATGTAAAATATTACCTTAATAGTTTTATGTTGATTCTATCTTGGATATACTGGGTTAAGTAAGATTTTTTTAAAGAGATTAGTCTAATTCTTTTAAGATTTTCTTTATTTATTTGACAGAGAAAGATCACAAGTAGGCAGAGAGGCAGAGAGAGAGGGGGAGAAGCAGGCTCCCTACTGAGCAGAGAGCCCGACTCGGGGCTCGATCCCAGGACCCTGAGATCATGACCTGAGCTGAAGGCAGAGGCTTAACCCACTGAGCCATCCAGGTGCCCCTGGGTTAAGTAAGATATTTTATGAAAACTGACTTCACCTGTTCTTTTGAATGTGGCTACTAGAAAATTTAAGATTATGTATGTTGCTCACATTGTGTTTCTATGGACAGTGCTCTGCTGGAGAACAGGCCTGTGGCCCCTCTATTAGAGAGGAAAGCTCCCAGAGGGCAGATGCCATGTCTCTTTTTCGGTCTGTACCCAATCTCTGCAAGCAGCCCCCTGGAGGCGGGTGAGTGTCGGGACTGGCCACAGAGAGCCCTTCCAGGGCTCACTGTAGGGCTGCACGACAGCATCTAAGGCGATGAACAGTCCTGTCATTGAGGCACTCATGCTCATGAAGGATGTTTATGTTTCCTGGCCCCAGATACCAGACAGGAAATCAGACGAAGGAATATATTCCTCTATTCTCCATGCAAAGGTTTCCCTCTGGACGTAGTTCTCAGGATATTAAGAGCAGGTTCAAATACTATAAGGCCTCATTTACCAGGTACCTACTATCTGCCAGTGCTGCACCGATCCTTACACAACCTATGGGGCAGCTGTGGTTCCCGCTTACAGAAAAGGAAATAAGGCTCCAAAAGGTGAAAGTTCCCCAGAGTTAGAAATCAGTGGAGCTAAAATCCAAGACCACTTAACAATAGTGCCTTCCAGTCTAAACCACAGGGAATCGGAAGTCTTCACATATGAATGATACTCTTCATTCTAGGGCCTCTGCTCTTTCTGAACAAGGAGCATAGCACAGAGTTGGTGAGCAGGCAGGTGGCTGCTAGAGCCCCTTTGTATGAATTCAGGCTTCCTTCCAGACCTGTGGTCTATGGGGTGGTCTTAAGCCATACACCAGCTGAAACTGGCCTTTGGTACGGAAGCAGAATGCATACAAGCCCACTCACATTTAAAGATGCTGCAGTCTTTAGGCCATTCTCTGTGTCCTAGGATTAGAAGACATGCAACATCTTCAGTGGTCTGGGCCTGAGTCTCCCCACATGAAAACCAAAGGAGAGGGCACAGGGTTGGGAGCCTTCTTGAGAGCTCTCCTGCCTTCTTTCCTCCCTGTTGCCCATGCCTCAGCTAAGCAGGAAAAATTTTAGTAGGTCGTCAGCCCTAACTTCCTCAATAATGGCAACTGAAAGAAAGATTTCATATTACTTGGGGGTTTATATAGCTCCTTTCCATTCCTTTAAAACGGATCACAGAAAACAAAGGCTAGCACAGTCTACAGTCACCACTGAATTTAAACCCTTGACTTGCAGAAACAGAGGTCCAGAGGTTTAAAGTTACACATATGACTGGCAAAAGTTGGGACCAGTCCCTTGGACCCCTGACTCATAATTCCCCATCCCCCCAGCAATAAACCGAAAGCCAGAAAAGAAGTATTATAGACTGAATTTTTGTGTCAGCACCCAAATTCCTAACCCTCAGTGTGACTGTATTTGGAGACAGGGCCTGGGAGAAGGTGATAAAAGTTCAATGAGGTCATAAAGGTGGGTCCAGACTCTAGCAGAGCTGTTGCCCTTGTAAAAAGAGGAAGAGACACTGTAGTATTCTCTCTGTATCATTTTGAGGACACAGGGGCCATCTGCAAGCCAGGAAGGGATCTCGCACCAGAAACCAGACCCCAGCTGCACCTTGACTTCAGACTTCCAGCCTCTAGAACTATGAGAACATAAGTTTCTGTTACTGAAGACATGTAGTGTACAGTATTTTGTTATGACAGCTTGAGTTGATTAATACAGGGGGGAAAGTAATTTTTCTTTGTGAGCCTCAACTCAAAGTTTGGATATTGAAAAGTACAGAGGAAAGTACAGTACTGGAACTGTCCTAGGTGAAGACCATTCAGAGACTCTGCTCAGGGGCCACTTTCCATCTGGAATGCTCCAGCCCACAGGCAGTTGAAGGTCATTGAAAGGAATGAGTCACTCGGTTAAAGAATTTGGGGAAAGCATCCAAACTATGTACATTCTGTTCCGTGAAACAGCCTGTCTGTCTTTCCATGATGTAGAGAAGCAGGGAAAACATTGGCCCAGGTGTGCCTTACCCCTTCTGGAAACTTTCCTGGCTACCTTAATCCTCACATACAGTGTCCCTCAAAACCAGGCTGGGAACACTGTCCCCTGAGAGGGAAGAAAGTGAGAAAGGACTTCTGGCTTATTAGCCTTTAGAAAGGCCTAGAAGGGTCGAGGGAACCTTGTCATACCTCTGAGGGTCTGACAAACCCTCATGTCCTTTTGGACATCAGGCCTTTAAGCAGCAGCCAGTGGCCTGAACTGGAAATGGTCCCTCCAGTGGAGGGCTGGTCTTCAGTATGTGGGGGTTACACTAGCGGCAAAAGAAACAGCTTTACTGGTGGTCAAGAATTTTTCCTTGAAGTTTTAAAGTTAATAAAGTTGATAGAATCTCTTCAGTACATGGGGGGGGGGGGAGACAAAATAATTAGTGTTAACACATTGGTATATTATCTCCTATATATTTTTCTGAGTTTTACAACATTTGTATAAATAGGCAAGTATTACTTTATAAGGAGGATAAGAAACACTGTTCGTTCATTCTCCAAATATCTCAGGATCTATTCTGTGCCGGTAAGTTTTCTAGATGCTAGAGATACAACATAAACAATATCAAGAGCCTCACCTCCTAGTTTCTAGTTAGAGGTGAGGGTGGAGGAGAGAATAAAGAAATGAGAAGCAGGAAGAAAGCTAGAAGAAACTATTGAGGGAGAGTGAGAGGATGGAGAACCCTAGGGTTGAGGAGGCCAGAAAGGGTTGGCTAAGGAGGGGACATGTGAGCAGAGACCGGAAAGAGGTGAGGGCTGTGGACGGAGCTCTTGCTTTGACAAGGAATGGCAGGGGAAGGCTCTGAGGCTAGCTCAAGGAAGGGCAGAGGGCCTGGCCGGGAGTGGTGGATGGGTCTAGAGTGCCAGGTGGGGCAGTCTGGTCTCAGCCTCAGTGTGAGGGGAAGCCATGGGAAGGCTGGAACAGCAAAGTGAGGTGACGTGAATTTGACATGACTTCTAGGGTGTCTCCCTCATTCCCTGGAATGTTTTTCCCATTAGATTAAATGGTCCTGAGTTCAAGGATGGGCGTGCTTTCTCTTGTGTGTTTCTCTTCTGCCCAAGAGAGGGCAGAAGCAGGAGCTGCAGGCCTTGGGCAAGTGGATAGCTCATCTCCCACCACGGCTCTCGCTTCCTAAAACTCACCTTCCACCGTCAACTCCACAGTCACTTGGCGGGCACCACTATCATTGGTGGCTTCACAGGTATACTTTCCTTTGTCCTCCTCCCGGACAGCACGAATCACAAGGCTGAAAGCTCCCCGGATACTGCAGTCCAGCAGGAAGCGGCCCCCACTGGTGATTGGTTGCCCATTTCGGTGCCACGTCACGTGGGGCTCTGGGTAACCCCGGACCTTCAAGAAGAAGAAAGGGTAAGAAGAGCTTACACTTCAGGAGTGGTTCCTATGTGCCAGGTGTGGTTCTGAGTGTTTTACACGTCTTAACTCCTCATTAACTCATAACATTCTTTGAAGCAGATAGGATTTCCACGACATAAAGAAATGGAGGCACAGAGCGTCTTGTGGTAGATTCCCGAGGTCTCCAAGGTAGAGAGTGGCAGAGCCAGGCATCCTGGCTCCAGAGCCCTCTACACAAGTGATTCAAGCCTGGTTGCATATTGGAATTCCCAGAGGAAGCTTAAAAAAAAATGCCACCACTCAGAGCCTACCTTGGACCAATTAAATCAGAATCCCCGAGGATGAGGACTGAGCGTGAGCATTCCAGACCAGTGCTTCCCATTCGGACATGCCAATAAATCACTTATTAAAATGCAGATTCTGCTTCTCTAGGTCTGGCGCGGGGCCTGAGATTCTTCAGTTCAGACAAGGTCTCGGGCGATGCCGATGTTTCTGGTCTCCGGAACTCACCTTTGAGTTGCCCAGGAGGGAAGCCACGCTAGCCACATGTGGCCGTGGAGCCCTCCAAATGTGGCTGGTACTAACTGAGCTGTACGGTAAGTATAAATGACACACTGGGTTTTGAAGACTTAATGAAAAAAAGAATGTAAAATTCTCTTGATAATTTGAAAATATTGACTACCTGTTGAAAGATCGTATTTTTGACATATTGGGTTAAGTGGAATATGTTGTTAAAATTAATTTCACCTGTTTTTTTTTTTACTTTTTCAATGGGATATTAGAAAAGTTACAAAAACACTGTGCATTTGCATGATGTTTTTTGGGAGCAATGCGGCTTTAGACCACTCTGTCTCCAATACTAGTCAGCAGCTAACATCTGTTGAGTGCTAAGTATTAAGCACTCTTGTGAGTACCTGACACAGGTGAGCCTTACAGTGACTTGTTTGGAGAGAAGATATTTCCCCAATGAGGAAAAATTAAGAGAGATAAATTCCAAGAAAAGACATCACCTTGAGTTTCAGACAAAGAAGTTTCCTTTAAGCCCTGAAACTCAACAGGCCCATGAGAATGGGCAGATCTTTAGAGGAGTGGGGTTCAGACTGGCCCATCAATGTGCAGCCTGGGACCCAGAATGAAGAGATTTTAGCACTGGACAATGCACAGCAGACATCACAGAAGTCTCCAGAGAAAAAAGCTGTTTGCGTTATAAATTGGTGGTAGCGATAGCTTTTACCTGTGTTTCACTGTAAGATAAGAGACGGTGAATATGGATGGAACAAAACCAAAATTTGCTGGATGACCCCAAACAGAATTCACAAAGAAAGACTTCAATGACCCCCCTCCCACCCCAGTAAGGTCAGCAAAGATGATGCTATATTAGCACAGGGGAGAGCATCCAAACTTGGCATCCAAACACAGTGAGCTCCCTGAGCACGCCAGTGCAGAAACAACTGTGCTAACAATTTCAGGGGTCATTGTTGGACTGTGCTCGCCTCCCTTCCCAGGCATCCTGCTTCCAGCTCATCCTCAAACCCATTTCTCAGTAGCTAAGGTACAGATGTTTTCCTTGGGAAGGAAGACAGGAAACACAGGGAAAGTCCCCAAAGTGAACAATCCCCTCTTTGGTTATTCCATAGTCACCCGTCAGCACAACTTTATAAATCTCACAAGGCCTGCCTCCCCATCCTCACTAATTAGTAGTCTGGCTTCAATTTAAAAAAAGAACAAACAAACAAATAAAAACCAAAAAACAAAATTCAAAACTTCAAATCAATATTGTCCATCTTATTTATAAATTCTGGAAACAAACAAAAAAAAAATCCCTTTCCTATTAAAATCTAAGCCATATTCATGACAGAGATTGAGTATCTGTGAGGGAATGCTGAGATTCTGAAGTCTATCCCCTGGAAGCAGTCAACAGTGTTTGTCACCAACACACTCATACCCTTTCTGAGGTGGGTGGTTGTGAGGTGTCCCCCTTCACTTGGACAGATAAGCTCTGACATCTGTTACAATATGAAACAAAGGGTTATTGGTGGTTGTCTCTGGGTCTCTGCTCTTTTTCTTTACTGAACAATTATCTTCTGGTTATTTCTGCAAATAACATACCTGGCCTTTGTGAAATTAAAAAAAATGTAAATGAAGATACGTGTTTCCTTTTTTTTTTTTTTTTTTTTAAGATTTATTTATTTGAGAGAGAGGGGGAGAGGGAGAGAGAGAAAGAGGTGGGGAAGGGGCAGAGGGAGAGAGAGTCTCAAGCAGATTCTACCCTGAGCGTGGAGCTGGAGATGGGGCTCCACCCCACAACCCATGAGATCATGACCTGAGCCAAAACCGAGTCAGATACCCAACCAGCTGAGCCACCGAGGCATCACATTTCTTTTATATTAGCATGTATAATGAATGTACAGCATATTCATTAATTTGTTGAGGTCCCCAAGGGCTTCCATTCCACACAATGGAAATAGAAGCACTCTACAAATAAACACGGTGTATCTTTGATGGTGACAAACATTGTGTATCCATATAAAATCATGTCATCTTGTGATGCTATCTTGGCAAAGGTTCATATAGAGAGGAACATCAGACAACAACTACTTCATTAAAGCATGTTTTTAGAAAACAACTAAGGAAAGATATACTTTCCTACAAAAGGAAGCCCTCGGAAGTCTGGTGCTATCCTGAATTTGCGAATCACTGTGATCTTCTCCTCCACCACATTAGGCACAACCAGCCTAACCTCCAGAAGATGATTACACAGCCTCCTGTGAGCTTCAGAGAAAGGGAGTGTAGAGCATTGTAATGGGAGGAGAGAAATCATTAACTGCACCAAAGGCATGGTTAGCATTCCATTAGCAAGTACTCTGGCCCCCTGCAGCAGGGTGGACTCTGGTGGCCCGCAGGCCTGGGGGCAGAAATGATTAACTGGGGACATGGCAAGTGTTTCTGTACTCAGGAACTGGGCTCCCTCCTTCCTTTTAATTTTCCTCTTGCTTTCTACACCACCCCCCTTGCTCCCACCAATTTACCTCTGAGATGCCCTATTAAAATAAATTTAAGATTTGTAAAGATCCTGAAACTGGCCTCTTAGAAAGTTGCAGTTTCTACTAGGACTTTTGTACCACCTTGTAGCTGAAGCACAGGCAAGGATTTCTGTGACTTTGCTTGGGTTCCCAGGTCTGAAATGATTTGCAACTCCAGTTTTTCTCTTCCCAATAGGAGAAAAACTTGTTCAACCACTGCGTAGTATTACCTAAGACAATCAGCTTCACAGAAACCCATTTTTACTATCTGCCCACTATCCTGGGCTCCTGGGTGGGGAAGAGAAAGAAGCCTGGGCTCACACCCATGGCTTGAAAGACAACAGCCCTGCATTTCCTGGGAGCGTTATCTGCCTTCATTATAGGCCTTCAGCCAAGAAGTCACAGCGAGCCTATTCCAAGGGTACTTGGAAAATCCCACTGATATTTAGTTTTTTTTTTTTTTTTTAAGATTTTATTTATTTATTTGACAGAGAGAAATCACAAGTAGATAGAGAAGCAGGCAGAGGGGGGGGGGGGGGGTGAAGCAGGCTCCCTGCTCAGCAGGGAGCCCGATGCGGGACTTGATCCCAGGACCCCGAGATCATGACCCGAGCCGAAAGCAGCGGCCTAACCCACTGAGCCACCCAGGCGCCCTGATATTTAGTTTTTAGAGGACTTTCACATATAGAATCTTATTTGATTCTTACAACTCTATGAGGGAAGTATCTTGGGTTGGGGTATCCTGATGCAGGACCTGAATTAGGGGTTCGGTGAACCCCATCTGCAAATCCTCAGCCAACACAGTTGCTGGGAATGGGTTTACTGGCCTGGTGAAGGGGGTCTAGGTGGGGCTCCAACAGTGTCAGAGACAGCACTCGAAGTCAATCATAGTATTGAACCCAGAGAGCTGAGGAAAGAGGCCCAACGAAGTCAATGATTAGCCAGTAAATGGCAGATTAAGGGGAGATCTGGGACCACAGTTTTGGTCTCCAAAGTGACTTGATTGTCTATTCCTCATTGTAAATTCATTTTTTTGGTGCGGCAAATACTGGAGAACCTAAAGTAGTGATAATTGTCATTCCCTAAGTGACACTAAATCTCTTCTAGGTTAAAGCAATATCTGTTCCCCACTTTGAGAAAAGGCCAAAGGGTTCATAGAAGATATGGCCATGCCGTACTCAAGGCTTGGATCGTTCCCCCAGAGTAACGATAGGGCAGTGCTATAGACTAAATACTTGGGTCCTTCCAAAATTCCTAAGTTGCAATTTAACTCCCCAGGTGATGGTATTGGGAGGTATTAGGATAGGACCTTTGGGAGGTGATTAGGTTGTGAAATTGGGGCCTGCATGAATGGGATTAGTGGTCTTACAAGAGCTATGCTAAAGAGCTCCCTTACCTCTTCCACCATGTGAGGATACAGCACGAGACAGCTGTCTATGAACCCGAAAGCAAGCCTTCACCAGATACTGAATCTAGTGGTGCCTTGAACTTGGACTCCTAGCCACTAGAACTATGAGAAATAAATTTCTGTTGTTTAAGCCCCCAGTCCATGGTATTTCTGTTATGGCAACCTGAATAGTCTAAGATGAGATGATTAGTGCCATACATGTGCCCAAGATACTCCTGGGATGTTCAGTGTGATAAGAGAGGGAAGCTTGAGGGCTGGGCTGGAGTCCTAGGAGTGGCTTGGCTTCCTAGCCCCTTCAGGTTGTAGTTCCTTCTTTCACTGAAGAGAAAATAGCTTCCCGATAGCTAAGGGGGCCTTGGGTAGTATACTGAGGTAACATGCCTCTGAATGGTGACCCACTTAGCTTCCCCTTTTTCCCTCCAGTCTCCTCTGGGTCCAGCCCACAGCCTTCGTACCCTCTAATCCTCCATACAGGAAAACCAAGTGACCACAAGGAGACATGCTCATGGACATGAACAGGCAGCCCTGACTTCTCACCATAATGAGTTTTTGGAAACAGCCCCACAGAGGGTCATTCTAAGGAGAATCGTATTTTTGCCACAGTAACCACATTTAATTGGAGGTTGTGTTCTTGAATAAAAGCCTGGGATCGAATAAATCAAGAGCAATACCAATAACTTGTCATAAAAATAAAAATCCAGTAACCATAACCCCTATAATAATTTAAAATAGTAAAACTGTGCTCCAGCTCCATAAAATGTCCTCAAAAACCTTTACGTCCTTAAAAGGCCTTTAAAGGGAACAGAGGCTCATTGTGCATGTGTTGAATAATGAGGAGAAAGTGGGCAGCCGACTCAGCTGCAATGACACCCGCCTGTCATATTTGAGAGACATTTTCTTCAGAAGCTGGTGCAGTTTTGAGATTTACTTACTGACTGAAAGTGAGACATTCTTAAAGGCACTAAGTCTCTTGGTTTTTCTCTGACGTGTGTGAAGGGCTTTCAGTCTACTCCAAGGTGCCCGGGACGGGCTACCACAGGCTGAGCCCAGAGCAGTGACAGATTCCCTGTCTCCACAGCGCTGGCAGAGGGGGAAGCAGGTTCCCTGCTGAGCGGAGAGCCCGACGCAGGGCTCGATACCAGGACCCTGAGACCATGACCTAAGCCGAAGGCAGAGGCTTAACCCAGAGCCACCCAGGCGCCCCAATGTTGCTGTTTTTGATGATCTCCTACAAGTCCTTGGGACAGGCCTGTCCCAGTATGCATCCCAAGGTGCCAATGAATCAGCCAGGTGGGGCACAAGATGGTCCTGAGGCTCTGCCCCCCCTTGGAGATGGAGGGAGACCAGGAGAAGAGAAACCGGCACTAGGGCGAGGATGAAAACAGGCATCCCGGGAGGACACTGGAGAGCTTCTCACAGAGAAGCTGTGAGCCATGAGCGAAAAAAACCTCAGAGCGGAAAAGAGCAGACTTGAAGTGTTGCCAAGGGATATCTGTTTGCATCTTGTTAAGTCCCTGAATTGATGGCGGGAAAGGCTGAGCATAGCAGATGGATATTACAGAAACCGGTTAGGTGGATGTCTCCCCAGAGCTGGAAACGTCGATGCTGCCATACGACTGTCTACCTGCTTATGATTCTCTGACTGCCTACAGCACATGACTCTGAACTTCTTACCCCATTTTGAGGCAGCTTCCTATATAATACTAAATTCCCTTATGATCAATGATGACTAGATCGGGGCTGATGATTTGAAAACTGAAAAAAGAATAGGAAATAGACTAGTGGTGCCATGGAGGTAGTTGAAGAAGAAGTCTCTGCCCCAACTGTAAGTCCAAGCTCACTCGATAATAAATGGATATGATGCCCAGAAAGGAGAATGAAAACACCAATACCCAAAACAAATCAGACCACAAAAAATGTCTATAAAACTGACGTCATGGGTATATTATGAGGGTGAAGACTGAAGGGCGAGCCGCGGGCATGGCATGACCATGCTTAGGGCCTGAGTCTGTGTCAGCAACTGGCACGTGGCCCCGTAGACAGGCAGGCACTTTGAATTATCCTGTTGCCAAAAGTCAAAGGCCTTAACTGAACACACAGAATCCATCAGGAAGAGATCAGCCTGGCCAAAAACAGCAATTAGCGAGAGGCTGAGGCTGCTGGATGCCGCCTGCCCCTAGCCCAAGTAGTGAAACGAGGACAAAAGAGGTGCCATGAGAAATGAAATCAGAATGTCAAAAGCCATTCCTCAAACTGGCTCAGTAATGCCCACATGTCCTCAGGGGCTGATGCTGAAAGTCTCCCTCTGTGATCACTTTCTACAGCAAGCTTTCTTTTCTGTGGACCAAGACAGAGGCACCTCCGCACCCCTGTATCTGCAAGTCTGAGAGCGCCATGTTTCTTCCATTGAGAGCACAAGGTAGGTGATGTCGTGGCAGTCTTGGATCACACCAGGCGCTCCTGTACCTTTCCCCCGCAAATTCTGTTTCCTTTCATTGAGATCAAGCTTATCAATGCATGCACCTTTTTGACTTGATTCCCTTCTAATGATACAAGCACCTAAAAACCTCGGAAGCCGTCCCACAAAGAAACAGAGTCCTAAGTGTCATCAGACACCTGTCACACTGATGATTTCCTAGTTCCTCCAAATTCATAGTTTCCATATAACACAAGCATCCTCCTATTTGCACTCAAAGTTCCTCTGGGGTGGCTGGGGGTTATTCGAGCCTTACCAGAAGCCTCTCTACACAAAGCCCTGGGGTTCTGGCTTAACTAGCTCTCATGATGGCTTTGAAGGACATGGCCTCTCCAGTGGTGAGGCTGGCCTGGGAGCTCACCCTTTCTGCTGCTGAGTTGAGACATGCTCTCAGGTATATTCAAATATTAATAGGAGGCCTGTGGCATCATAGAGGCTTACCAAGTGAGTTCTCTGGTTTGGTTTTGATTCGCTCAAGGTCTCCTGCTGCATACCCATCCCCCTCTACCCACCACATGTGAGCCAGGTGGGAATGCCAAGTCAGCTGCTTCCTGGATGACGTGCATGGGCCCAAAAATGGACATGTGGTCCGAGCTAGCCGATCAGAGCTCTTCCCTGCAGTTTTCAGTTAGAATAAAGGGAGAACAAAGCTGGCTCTTTTCACCGAGATGCCAAGCTGGGCAGATGAAAGCCTGAAGCTGCCTAGAGCCGTCCTCTTCCTTCCCTGCCCCCCATCTTCTTGCCCCTCCCAAGAGGAGGAGGCCATCTGATGAATCAGACGTCACAGACACAGTGAAGAAAAGAGACGGAGACTTTGCCTGCCAGAACCGTGCTGGACCCAGGATCCTTTGTACAAGATAGCACAATACTTTTGCTTACCCCAGCTGGAGGTGGTCTCTGTCACTTGCAGACCAGAGTCTTGATGAATCTGGCCTCTGGAATCAGACATACCTGTGTATGGATAGTGTCTGCCCCAGTTACCAGCTGCCTGACTGTGGGCGAGTGATTTAACTTCTTTGGCCCTCAGTTTACACAGCTCAAGGAAGGGATGCTACCAGTCACCACTTGCACGGAAAGTTTATGACCCAATAAAATAAGCGCAGGTATGACAGCCATTAATAACAACTAAAGGTCAGAGCTTCTCTCTCCTCCTCAAAGTAATTCTTCATAATAAGGTACCCCAGAAACCACTCAGCTCCCAGCTTTATTAACAGTGCCAAAATGCCCTAAGAAATATTAGTCCTTTAAACTTCTGGCCTTGGCGGTCCTCGTCCTTTACGATTTACATCCTTAAAGACAACCTCAAGGTATTACACTCTCCACTGGATAAAAACCTGACACTAACTGAGAACACCTTTGCTTTAGCCAAATTGGCTCATTATGTTTACTGGAGAGGTGAACCCTTCTTGAAAAGAGATCACTGTTTGTTTTTTTTTTATAAGATTTTATTTTTCATTTGACAGAGAGAGACACAACAAGAGAGGGAACACAAGCGGGGGGAGTGGGAGAGCGAGAAGAAGGCTTCCCACTGAGCAGGGAGCCTGATGCCTCAGGGCTCAATCCCAGGACCCTGGGATCATGACCCGAGCTGAAGGCAGACGCCTAATGAATGAGCCACCCAGGCGCCCCTGAATCATGTAACATCACAAAGCACATTTTGAAACAAACACGCAGCGTGTGGTTTTGACTGCCCCATTCATCCCCTCCTGCAATACCACGTGCACCTTTGAGGCCGAGACGATCCCCGGCTTTCTGTCTCACTGACTAATGCGGCCCTGGAATTTCAAGGGCATGGTGAGTATCAGAAAGGAAATAAATCTGGGGTAACACATCTGGAGTCTCTCGCCGGTCATAGTTGGACCTGGAGAGAGACAGACAGACATACTTCACAGTATGAAGAACGGGAGCAGCAGAGGACGGCTCCCCAAAGAACACACACGCTACTTGGCAGTGCCTCCTTACCCCCTAACCAGCAGACCCTGGATCCTGTGAGACTCTGAAACTGGCCACAGATCATATGATAAGGACTCTCTGAGAAAGGGAGGTGGTTCTGTTTAAGAGCAGAGGTGGTCAACAATGAGCCAAGGGTCTTGAACCCCCAACATCTCTTGACTTGGCCCCTTTGGCTTGATTTCTTAGTTTTGGTCTCTCCAGGCTGATCCTGTGACCCAACACCTGCTCCCCACACACACTACCACACAAAGCACGCATTCTGCCTGGATTCTCCCACCTGGCTGGCTGCGAGGGGGTGGGGTGCAGCACGTGGGGTTTGGAATGTGGGGATCTTTCCTGCTGCCTGCATCAACAGAGCCAGGAGAGTGTCTCTGGGATGCTGTCAGATGACGCCTAGCGCAAGAGACAGAGAGAGACCATATGAGTGTGCTACTTTATGGCACGATGTTGTCTCCAGGCTCCAGCTGTCCCAAAGCATCCTGATCTGCAGAGAGGATCATGCCAGATGCAGAGTCAACAGCTGTTCTTGTGCAATGTCAGCATCTGACTGCCTGCCAGGCCGAGAAACACAATCTAACATGCTTTTTAAAAACTGTTTTTATGGGCGCCTGGGTGGCTCAGTGGGTTAGGCCACTGCCTTCGGCTCAGGTCATGATCCCAGGATCCTGGGATCGAGTCCCGCATCGGGCTCTCTGCTCAGCAGGGAGCCTGCTTCCTCCTCTCTCTCTGCCTGCCTCTCTGCCTACTTGTGATCTGTCTCTGTCAAATAAATAAATAAATTCTTAAAAAAAAAAAAAAAAAAAAAAACTGTTTTTATTCTTACCAAGACAATACATGCACATGGTCAAAATGTCCACTGGTACCGTAAGTCATAACAACAACAAAAAAAGCCTCTGCTCTACCCCTCCCACCCCAAATTCTACTTCCTTGAGAATGTCATCTTCAACTCTTGCCGCCATTTCTCAAAGTGTTTCTTTTCTTCCGTGTTTCTAAACAATAGCCCTTACACAATGACTACTTTATTCTTTTTAATTTTAGACATCATTTCCTAACTTCTCTGTGTGGAACCTGAGCTTTTGGCTCTCCAATCCCTCTCCCTCCATAAGCTCTTTCCCAAGCCATTATCATTACATCACAATTTTTATCTCAACGTATAGTGTTTTTTCACTTTAACTTTGCTCACTGCAAAATATGTTACAATTCAATTTCTTGAACTTTTCCTTTTTTTCTGGAGTTAATAACTACCATACTTTGGTTTTTCTTCGTTCTTTAAGAACCTCAATCTTAAGAGAACTATAAACTTCTTCTCAGCCATGGTCAAACACATCCCATAAATAATTCATCACTCGCTTTTATTTTTTCCTCCTTTGGAGATATCCTTCCTGGGATACTCTGTCCTCCTCCTGCAGTCTACTCTGGATGCTTTCCCAGCTTGATGCACAGTGGTCCTTCACCATCTGGGGCATTTCCTAGTGTCTATCACCATTTTGGATAAACACAGCCTTTTCTAGTGGTTTCTCAAGAATGAATGCATAGAAGATTATAATTTTTAAACCTGGCATTTCTGAGTGTCAATATTCTAACTTTATACTCAACATACAGTTCATCTAGGAATGGAATTCTAAAGAAATCCTGTTTCCCTTTGGCATTTCAAAGGCATTGTTTCATAGCATTTGAAGGCAACGCTGCTGGGATCCATGTTGCTACTGAGAGATCTAATGTCCGATGCATCCCTCACCTCTCACGTGCTGAGTGTGCGTGCGTGCGTGTGTGTGTGAGTTTTAAACTTCCAGACTCTTCCTTTTTTCTCTGACAGTCTAAAATGTCATGATGATTTGCCTTCATGTAAGTGCCTTCTTTGTTCCCTTATCTTATTGGCTCTTTGGTTATAGGTCTTCTCATTATTGGTAACACGTCTTTCATTTCTTGGAGTTTGTGTGTTTTGACAATTTTCTCTCCACTTTTTCTTTTTTTAATGTTCTTGATAAAGAACTCCTGTGAATTGGCTATTAGCCCAACTAGATGAGCTTCTGCATTTGTTTTCGAACTTACTCTTCTCTCCCTTATTTTTGTTCTCTCCAGGAGCTTCTCTCATTTTATCTTCCAGTTTACCGAAGCTATTATTTTGGCTCTCATTAACTTCAAAAATCTCCTTTTTGGCTTTTCAAAGCTGTTTTGAATAATATCCTCTTCTTGTTTAATGGAAGTAACATCTTATCTCTAAGGCAAGATCAAATTTCTTCAAAGTTTTCTGTTTTCTGTGGTCTCCATTTCTACTTTGTTCCTTTTCTGATTCTTCTAGTCTCTCTCACAACAGAGGCTTCCCGTGAGCATGTGATGACCCTTCACTGATTCTTCATATGTGAAGAACTAAAAAAGCTCGATGCACACAGGCAGGGCCTTGTCAACTTGTGGGACCTCCCAGCAAAGGGACTGGGTAAAAACCCTCAGCGACAAGTATTGGTGGATGTTTTCTCTTGAGATGATCCATTTCCAAAAAGAAGACTCTTGCTGCTTTTCGTGGTGGTGATGGCGACACAGTAATTACATCTGTCAAGGAGCATTTAGGGTTCAGAGTGAGGGGAGGCCATGAGGCTCTTATGCTGACTTGCCCTTAGCCTTCTCCCTCTCAATTACAACTGCTCACCTTTGCCTTCATTGTACGTTGTGTCCAGGAGTTGAGAGTTGGTCAGGTTCAGTTTCTTCATAGAAACGTACAGTCTTACAGGGTGCTGGGGAGGAGCAGCGGCCTGGCACATGGGGCAAAGCAGGGGGCCCGGGGCCTAATGGCTCCTTATTAGACTTTTAATCAACCCTCCAGCTTTCAGCTCCACTCTGCAACCCAGGCCTTTGAAAGTACTTGATGCCTTGGTCTGCCATTAAGGAACTCTCTGGCACAAGCTGACTTCTTTTTTTCTTGCTGTCCACTCCTCAAACCACAGATCTAGCACCACATAAGATGCTGAAACCCAAGCCCGCCAGTCATCTATTTAACTTTCCACTGGCCACTCACCTGACATCTCTCATCTACTGCTATTTCTGTTGTCATAATTTCATAATTTTCATCTTATTTTTATAAAAAGACATTTTAAGGATGATCATTATTTAGAAAGAAAAAAACAACAACAACAGAAAATAACAAGTCTTGGCAAAGAGAAACTGGAATCCCCGTCCGCTGTTGGCACAAATGCAAACTGGTTCAGCTATTGTAGAAAACAGTATGGAGGGTTCTCAAAAAATGAAAAATAGAACTCGCCTATAATCCAGCAATTCCACGTTTAGCTCTAAACCCAAAGAACTGAAAACAAGGCCTGGAACAGGTATTTGGACACCCACGTTCACAGCAGCACTATTCAGAACAGGAGAAAGGCGGGAAGCAAGTCAAGTCCATGCAGTCCATGCAGATGAACACAGAAAACGAAGTGCAGTACGTACGTCAAATGGAATAGGAGTCAGCCTTAAAAGGGAAGGAAATCCCGACCCATGACACAGTGAATGAGCTGAAGACATGATGCTGGATGGAGGAAGTCAGGCACAAAAGAACAAATACAGTTTGATTACACTTTTTAGGAGGTACCCGGGGTAGTCAAAGTCATGGAGACAGAAAATAGAATGGTCATCTTTTGGTCGGGGGAAGTGTGAAATCACTATCAATGGTAAAGAGTTTCAGTTTCACAAGGTGAAAAAAGTTTGGGAAAACGGGTGGTGGTTGTGGTTGCACAGTGGTGTGAAGGTACTTGAAGCCCTTGAACTGGACACTGAATCATGGTCAAATTTATACTATACATATTTTACACATAAAAAGGAAATCAATGCATTTTTTTTTCCTGATTAATCTCTGAATTCTGTTCTGTTTCAAATACCTGTAAGTTTTTCTCTTTACCAAACACTACATTGCTTATCACATGATGGCTTTATGTTAAGTATTAAAGTCAAGAAATAAAAGTTCGAAAAAATATAATTCAGACCAAAGTCACTTCTCTATTTAAAAAATTTCCAGTGGCTTTTCATTGCACTAAGAATATAATCCAATGACCATGGCTCACAAGGCCATGGGAGACCTGATCCCTGCCTATGTCTGTGCACAGCGCTCCTGCCACATCAGCTTTCTCTCTGGGCCAGAAAGTAAGATGAACGTAGCAGGCTCTCCACCCAGGAGTGGCTCCCGGCCGCCTGGATGACAGGAGTACGCACTCTGCCAGAGCATACGATCAGCACCACAAGTAAGGCTTGCGTGGAGGACTGTGGGAAGGTGGCAGAGAGGGAGGAGCTCTGTGGCTGTGTTGCTGCCAGCTGAGTGGGACTCCTGGGCCACCTCCCAGGACAGCACTTTGACCCAAAGGAGCTAAGCCCAGGGACTGAGAGGGCTGGGTTCCTGAGAAGCAGCCATTCAGGCTTAGAAAGAAGATGGCTCCTACCTTTTGGTAGCCCTGCAGGGACCCCATGCTGGGATGGGCCAGGAGAGGTGACTCCCAAGCCCAGGAGGATGCCAGGCAGGGCGGTGCAAGTGCAGGCTGCCGGAGCCCTGGGGCCCCCTCTATTCTCTGAATCTCTCCCCACAGACAGTGCCAGTGTAACCAGGGCACCCCTCCTTAGCCACTTCTACTTGATCTATTCTGCAGTGATGTTCTTGCCTAAGCCATTGTTCGGGGATTTTAGGGCAGGGCTCAAAGGGACACAGGAAAGAGAGGAGAAACAATTGCCAAGACTTTCAAATGAGGTCCTCTTGTGAGCAAGCCCATGCATGTGGTGCTTCTCTGGGTGTTTGCTGGTGGCTTGTGGGGGGCAGGGGAATACCAAAGGGGTTTGAGTCCTGGTTTAAAATACACATTTAAAGCACATTTAGACTTCTCAGTGCAAGCCATTGAAGTTTCTTTTCTGAAGAAGCATCTGGAAAAAATGGAGGGAAAATCTGCCCAATTATTTAGTACAAACAAAACTCAAACTTTCCTCCCTACCCCCTCCTACCCCCCAGCCAATGTCCCTTTCAACTATGTGATTCTCAGGGACCCACTAGGAACCACTAGCTGAGCTGGTGCCGAGCATGTTCATCCCCAGAGGAGACCCGCCCCACAAATGGCAGCTACAGTCTCCCACTGGAAGGCTAGCGTACCTCCAACTCCCCAGTGCCTGTGAACAAGCTCAGGGGAACCTGCTTTGGCCTGACCATCCCCTGGCTGATGCAGAGGGTTTCAAAGCCAGTCCATCTTCCAAACTATAATAAGAGAAGCTCAAGGGTTTCCTGTGCTGGGAGCTCTACAGCCCAAATAGGCCTCCCCCCCCCCCCCCTCCCCAACCCCTGGAATGTCCCTAATTGAAGGAGGATGGTGAATAGGCCATCCACAGAAAGCCTGGGCATCTGCTCTCCTTTTCTGGTCATAGAGAGCTGGAAGGAATGAAGGGGCCGCCATTGGATAAAAGTTCTTGTTACTAATCTGGGTCAAGGAGCCTTGACCCCAAGCAGCACTTGCCCCCATCTCAGTGTTTTGCCTTGACCGAATGAAGCACGTCAGCTCTAGGCACCTCCAGGCCTGAGGCGAAGAGGGAAGAATGGGTGGTGTCGGTCCCATGGAGAGTGGTGGGAAGTGGCAAGAGAAGCAATTTCTAGGGGAGAATGTGCCCGTGGGATCCTTTTGGGGGAAGCAGGCTCTTGGGAGCGGTCCTGGGGGCTCCTGAGCAATGATCTGGTTCATACTTTTCATTGTTTGCTTAAAAAGGTCATCTTCAGTTGGGTCTGGGAAGGATCCATAAACTTGTCATCCTCCTAGAAAGTCCACTTTAGCCTAGAAAAACTTAGCTCTTTCTGCTGCTACCACTCACCTTCTGAGGGAGGCCTCTGACCCTGGCAATTCCTGTAATACGCCCGGCCCCTCCGCTGACCCTGGTGCCCACCACAGCCTGAACGAGTTGGGGGTTCTTGCCCCAGATGCGGAGGAGGGAAGCCAAGTCAGGCTGCAGCCCAGAGGGAACGGGCATGCCTGGGGCCCAAGCGCTCCTGGCCCCAGGCAAGCGGCAGGATGCAAGAGCAAGAGCAGTGTTTATTCCAAAGCTGCTTTCTGTTTCAAGAGCCTCACAGCTGGGTCCAGGGCCAGGGTTCCATTTCCAAGGTTGGTATTTTTTCCTTCCTCTTGCTGGACAAGGAGAAGTGGAAAAAACCCATATTCTTTGGCCCTTAGCTCCTTTCGAACTGATTTTGCTGCCCCTGGCAGGGTTTGCCACTGGGGTGCAAGCCACAAACACAGGCCATGGCAGAGAGAATTCTCAGGTCATCTGAGGCGAAGACCCATGGAACAAAGGGAACCCTACCCCGGCATGACTCACCAAGGCCTGTCCTTAGGCGAAGACCCCTGAGAGCACTCAGGGCTCAGGGCTCAGGGCTCAGGCACTGCTGCTCCTGACCCCTGGCCACCAGAGGGCCTAGTTCTCTAAACATAGCTGCAGATTGGATACTGGGGACAGAGCTCCAGGTCTAAGCAGGAGCCCAGAAAATATCCCAAAGTCAGAGCTAAATGCCAATACTACCAATTCTCAGTTATCTCCCTCTTGTCAAAGGAGATGATTGTAGTTTTATCTCTATTTGTCTACAGACAAATAGACAGACCTGTATTTGTCTATTTCTATTTGTCATACAACTGCCTAATCGTCCTAGTTTTGTCCTTTCAAAAATGCTCACCAGACACAGTTAGGTGAACAGGATAGATGCCCTAGGAATGAGCATGGCTAGGAGAACCAAGAGAGATGCAAATCCAAGACGCTCCATCCTTTCCCCTTCTCTGCCACTCCCCCAGGACTGCTCACTCCCTCTGGAGAAATCCTCTCCAACTACCCAATCCCCTCTGATCTCCCCCGCCTCCCAATATCCTGTACTTAAACTATTATCCAAAGTGACTACATTTTTAAAACGAGCAGACACTTAACCGATCACAATACAGACTGTTTAAAATCAGGCCTGCCTCAGAAAATCTGGGGCAACTCATCACTATTACCTCACCCTTCAGATTTCCTTCGGCCCTACAGCAAGCACAGGGACAATATTTTCCATAAAACCAGGACACGTTATCTGACAGGAGACTTATGGGCAGCCTCCAGGTGCAAGAAGGAGTTGGTGTTCTGAAAGTTTCAACATCAAAATACTGGAACTCCAAGAATATTTGGATGACTCTACTGGAAAAAATGAGACTATTTTCAGTCAGAACGGCTCACAACAATCTGGGATGACAGCACCTACACTGCTAGCACGGGCTACACTTCTGGCCATTCCAGGCACGTTTGGCACAACTCCCTTTGAGACTTGGGAGTTATTCGAGAGGGGGAACTAGACATCACACCTCCATGGCCAGCATGGCCACTAAATCCACTATGGAGTGGACGGCTGGCCCAATAGTCATTTCAGAGACACCTTCCTCAGCTTCCCAAACAAGGTCATGGAGTTACCCTCTCCTGGCACTCTGTCTTCTTCCTTCACAGTCTCCTCACAGTTTGGAATTCATTCTATGCGTGGTTGCTCTTGTCTGTCTCAGCACCAGCCAGCATTTGCCTATGGAAAGAACTATAATGGGTTGGCTCACCAGTGAATCACCAGCTTGGCACCCTGCATGGTACACAGTAGATGAGCAACAGGTATTTTTAAATTAATGACACAGTCTCTCTGGGAGGGCCCAGGACCCCATGTTTCTCCTTCGCTTCGACATTCTTACTAATGACTTGAATGAAGATGGCAAGTCTGCTCAAGAGACTTGATGGAGTTGGCATTAGTGCCGCGGGGCATAAGGTGTTAGCTCACAGAATCAACATTCTGAAGGAACAAAAGCCCAACTAAAAAGACACAGAAAGAGGACAAGTCATGTGAAGGTTCTAAATTCTCAATGGGACAAAGTCTGAGGTGCGGGCAGCTCACATATGAAAAGAGCTGGGCAAGAATCTCCTACAGAAACATTACTCACTCCCAAGCCATATTGTCAGAGTACAGTGTCCAGATGAGGAGAAGGCTATCCTGTTCAGCCTCACCACCACTGACAGAATGCTTCTAGGTACATGTGCCACACGTGAACAGGACACTGAGGAAGGGGCTCACAGATCTGTGAGGTGATCACTGCCCAGCTGACACCTTACAGAACAGAACTGAACATAAAGATTAGTGGATAGAAGTAGGTCTGCTTAGCCTGACGTAAAACACACCAGGAAAACGGCATATCTGTCTTTAGCACAAGGAGAGTTCTTATATAGAAGAATCTGTGTTGTGTAGCTTCAGAAGTCAGAACAGGGATGTATGGTTCCAACATCTAGGGAGGCAGATTTAGGCTCATACAAGGAAGGATCACAGTGCCTGAATAATCTGGAAAGGGACCAAGTGTAACATGGCAGGTCCCCATCCACAGAAGTGTCCATAAGGAGGCTAGAGAATCATCTGGATGGGGTGTCGTGAAGGGGTACCTTCCAAACCCAAGCCCAGTTTTCTAAGAATTTAACAGAACTGAACACATTAAGGTGAGAGAGAACATGAAAGAAATATTCCATTTACACTATAAATAACCTTCGAGCTACAAATACTGAGCTTGGAATGATGTGTTTCTTGGAGGGTTTTATAAATTTACTCACAAAACTGTCTGGATCTACTGTGTTTTCAGGAGATACTTTTTCTTTTTTTTTTTTTTTTTAAGATTTTATTTATTTATTTGACAGAGAGAAATCACAAGTAGACGGAGAGGCAGGCAGAGAGAGAGAGAGGGAAGCAGGCTCCCCGCCGAGCAGAGAGACCGATGCGGGACTCGATCCTAGGACCCTGAGATCATGACCCGAGCCGAAGGCAGCGGCTTAACCCACTGAGCCACCCAGGCGCCCCCAGGAGATACTTCTTCAACCTTTCTAGTTTCTTCTACTAAATTTTTCACATTCCCAATTTCTTCTTTAGTCTTTTTGTGTTTTTCAATTTTTGCAGCTCCTATTTTCTTAGAAAAAAATCTTTTTCTTTCAAGATTTTCAAATGTATTCTCAAAGTTGAACATGAAAAATCTCATTTTTTGTCAACTCTAGATCAGTGGTTAGAGTCTCACTTCTAAATTTTATGTTTTTCTTTGCCTGGCCAGGTTGGGTTTGCCTATTTCCAAAACTATTCCTTAAATGTATTAATTAAGATCATTTTCCTACTTTGTAATGAACTTATTTCTGCTCTTACATAAATATCTTACTTCAGCTTTCCTTTGGTTTGTTTTATCCTTTGATTTTGTGAATTGAAAAGTTGGTTCATTAATTTCTAGTATTTTTTGTTCAATAATAAAAGCATTAAAGGCTACACATGTATCTCTAATATTGCTTTAGCCTGTTATAAACTAACCACTCAAAAGGTAAGACTGTTTTCATATCCAGTAGCTATTACCAGTTAGAAAAAGTATACACAGGGCGCCTGGGTGGCTCTGTGGGTTAAGCCACTGCCTTCGGCTCAGGTCATGATCTCAGGGTCTTGGGATCAAGTCCCGCATCAGGCTCTCTGCTCAGCAGGGAGCCTGCTTCCCTTCCTCTCTCTCTGCCTGCCTCTCTGCCTACTTGTGATCTCGCTCTGTCAAATAAATACATAAAATCTTTAAAAAATAAAAAAAAATTAAAAAAAAGAAAAAGTATACACACATACATACTTCATCCAGGAATAAACTTACAAAGTGCAAAGTTCCCATGTAATGAAAGTTTAAAAACTTTCTAAACCACATATGAGAAGTTTTGAAAAAATAATGAAAAGTACTCTGCCCCTGGATTAAAAGTGATCAGTGGTATTATACTATTAGATATGGTATTATACTATTAGATATACTATTAGATACAGTGGTATTATACTATTAGAAATGTTAAAAAGCTATAATAATTAAAACCATTTTGGGTCTGCTACAAGTGTGTGTGTGTGTGTGTGTGTGTGTGTGTATGTTAATAAAACAGTCCAGAATATCCTAAAATAAATTATATACATGAGACTTCAGTATATGATAAAAGTGACTTCAGAAGAATGGGGGAAAATGTAATATTAAGTACGGATCATTTGGGAAAAAATCATATTTAGGATCACTACTTCATACTATACACAGAAACATCCATTTTGATTAAATATTAAAAATTTTTTTAAAAAGCTAAAAGAAAAACAGATATAATCTTAGAGATTCCAAGCTTGACACCAATGGCAGAAGCCATAAAGATATGTAAACTCATAAATGTGGAACTTTGTGCAAAAGTAAAATTATGATCAAAATTAAAAGTTAATCACACTAAAAAACCTAAATTACATATAGAATATAAAGATGGAGATTCTTAATATGTAAAATGTTTATATGACTAAATAAAAAGAACACATAAATGAATAAGCAAAGGATATAAACAAGAAGTCATGAGGCAGACAAATACATAAAAAATGTTTAAAAGTGACAAGCAAGGGGCACCTGGATGGCTCAGTGGGTTAAAGCCTCTGCCTTCGGCTCAGGTCATGATCCCAGGGTCCTGGGATGGAGCCCCGCATCGGGCTTTCTGCTCAGCGGAGAGCCTGCTTCCTCCTCTCTCTCTGCCTGCCTCTCTGCCTACTTGTGATCTCTGTCTGTCAAATGAATGGATAAAATCTTTTAAAAAAAAAAAAGTGACAAGCAAATGTAAAATAAGATGCGATATTTTTCATTAAAGTATGTTAATAGTTAAAGTGATTACTAGCACTTATGAGTGTAGGGGAAAATAATTTTTTTTTTTTTTAGATTTTATTTATTTATTTGAGAGAGAGAGAAAGAAAACACAAGCAGGGAGGAGGGGCACAGGGAGGAAGAAGCAAACCCCTGCTGAGCAGAGAGACTGACTCTGGGGTTCAGTCCCAGGACCCTGGGATCATGACCTGAGCTGAAGGCAGACACTTAACAGACTGAATCATTGGGCACCCCCAGAAAATTAAATTCTTAAATGTTGCTGACATGAGGGTAACAATCTGAGCTTCAGTTTTCTTACCTATAAAAATTAGCATAGTAATGGTGATCTTATGGCTATCTTAACAATTTGGAAATAGCTATCAAAAGATTTAAAAAGATTGATGAAGTCAGATATCTGTCTTAGGAATTATCAAAAATGTCCAGATCATGGATATAAGTTTAAGTTATTTAAAAGACTAAAAACTAGAAATCCAAAGCCAAATACAGTCTATTCAAAATACAATATAATAGTAAGATAAAATACTAAACATTATTAAAAATTATAATCTTGAGTCAGGTAAGAAAATGTTCATTAAATAATAAATAAAAAGGGAGCTTATAAACCATAATTTTTTAGTACGTAATATATGATATTTAATAGATACATACTTTCTAGAGGAAAGTCTAGCGGGCTCATTTGGTTAAGTGGCTGCCTTCAGCTAAGGGCATGGTCTCAAATCCTGGGATGGAGGGCGCCTGGGTGGCTCAGTGGGTTGAGCCGCTGCCTTCGGCTCAGGTCATGATCCCAGGGACCTGGGATTGAGCCCCGCATCAGGCTCTCTGCTCAGCAGGGAGCCTGCTTCCTCCTCTCTCTCTGCCTGCCTCTCTGCCTGTTTGTGATCTCTCTCTGTCAAATAAATAAATAAAATCTTTAAAAAAAAAAAAAAATCCTGGGATGGAGCCCTGGACTAGGGCTCAGTGGGGAGTCTGTTTCTACCTCTCCTTCTCCCTCTGTCTCTCCCCCTGTTCAAACTCTCTCTCATATAAATAAATAAATAAAATCTTTTAAAAAAAAGTTGTTTTAAAACAAGAAAAAATCAGAAGGAAATCTACAAAAATGTAAAAGCTGTTATCTCTAGTGGTGGGAAAAACATTTCCATGTTTTCTGTATTTCCAATTTTTATTTTTACAACGAATATATTTTACTTTCTTGAAAAGCACCAAAACAGTCAAAAAACTTAGTGAGGTTTGAATTATGCAAATTTGCTAGGAGCACATTTTCATGAAAACAAATAAAAAAAGACACTCGCTGTGCCTCGAAGTCCCCTCAGAAAAGAAGGCTGAGAGAATGGCACGCCATCCTTGAAGAAAATTCAGCTGAAGTCGGCATGGCTGCTGACCAGCTGGAGTAAGACCAAATGGGCTGTGGCTATAGGAGAGCAGGCAGCAGGCTAAACGGAAGGCCCTTCTCAGAGAACGGGAGAGGCTTCCACGTGGGTGCTTCGAACCATGTCCTCGAGCCCTAGCTGGAGCCCAGTGGGATGGCTGAGAGGACTTCAAAGGACAACAGAGTCCATCTGCCACTTGGCTGGCTGGCAGCCCGCGCCTCTGCCCAGAGAACCTCATAACAGTTAACTCATCCTGCGAGGCCTCGAGTCAGCGGTTACCTCCAAGTCCTGGAAGAAATACTGACAGGCAGTCCCGGCCAAACCCCCCTGGTTTAACTGGTTTCAACCTTGGATCTGGAGTCTGCAGCTAGGCAGAGCCACCGCCCGTCCCCTGCTGAGGCTGCCAGGGCCCTTGGCAGAGTCCTGGGGCTGAGCTCTGTCCACAGAGCGAGACAGCTCTGGGGCATGGAAAAGCAATGGGAGGCTGGGCGCCAGCCTCCTCCCAGCTGTTTTCAATAAGGCTCCACTTCTGAGGTTGCTGGCAGACCTCTGGAAAGATCTGAACCAACCTCACATAATGTTTTCCATCAAGCCCACAATGAAGTGATATTCTCTTAACTCATGAACTGCACACAAAACCTTCTTCCTGTCACTTCTCAGCTCCTCTCCTAAGCAACCTACCAGCACATCACCCTGGGGTTACAATACTTCTGCGGGGTTGCTGGAGACCACAGGAGGGGCCTTCAGAGGCAGTGAACCACTCCTGTTCCTGCTACATGGGACAAAGGAGATGGACACTCAGCCTCATTTGTGCACATCACTACGTTCGATCTCCCCAGTAGCCCTGGAAAGTCAGCATCACTATGCTAAGTTTACAAGTAAGAAAAATCAAAGTCAAAGCCAGTTAACAATTCATTAGTACAGGGTCCTCCAAACCCATGCCTTTTCACACGAGAGTAATAGGATCACAGGCAAGAAAGTTCCAGATATCAAAAAGCTACTCCAATACCACCTAGTCTTTTGATAAGATTTTTCACCTTTGCCCCCTCACTCCCAGAGAATACTCTTGAGAGCATAATTAAGCACGACATCTTACTTTGTGATTGAATAAATTAGTGACCTCCAAAACAGCCTAAGATGGAGTCCACCTCTGTGAGGTCTGGGGAATGCTTCTTGCCTCTAGATTTTGTCACATATTTTATAGGATTTTAACTCTGACCAGAGAGCTTAGGGTTTTGCTCATTAACTGATGTTTGCTCATTCACTCACTTGACAAAAGCTTATGGAGCAGCCTTCCCAGGTACTGTGCCACACTTGTAGGAGACAGAGAGACAATGAAGGACTAGTCACTACTCGAGGGTGCCTACATTTACGGGAGGAACAGAGAAGACGGAGTCAACATAGCAAGTCTTACATGAAAGTTACATGTGCGCACACAGCATCACCTCAGGCTGGCTGCCTCAAAGCGAAGACCAAGAGTCCAGTCTTCAGCGTTTCCTGCCCCACAGGCCCTAGCCCATGCCTGCTGCACACCGATGTCAGAGTCAGCACAGTAGACGCAGCCCCTCCCTTAGGAAGCACTCTGTCTCATGGGCAGGTGGCAGTGTCCACCGCTAAGGGCTCCTTGTCTGAGATCCAGTGAAGACACAGTGACAGATACTCTGAATAAAGAGGTGATTCAAGCGGAAAGATTAAAATTAATGAATATGTAGGTCAGGATTTGATGTGTGAAGAAGAAAAGAGAAAAAGAAGAACAAATTGGAATTCAAGACTTGACCCTGGGTGGCTAGAGAAATCTCTGAGCTTGAAACTACAGCAGCTATGCCAACCCTCTCTAGTCAGAGTCTGACCCAAGGACCAGGAGGCCAGCACCAGGAGGTTTACACCAGAGGACCGTGGCACACCGGGGCCCAGGGAAGGAGTCTGGCTCCGAAAGCAGTTGGGCTGATCTCAGGAGAACCAGACAGTGAGCTAAGGCGGGAAGATGCTGGTGGGAGGGCACGCTGTGTGGACAAACTGGGTATGCGTGTCACAGACCCAGGAGCACATAGACCATGAAACTGGGGGCCTCTGTCTCATCCTTCATTGACAGCAGGGTGAGCCAAAGACTAGCCTTTTAGAAAGTACTTGAACTTAAAAACACCCAAAGCCTTTATTTATTCCAGTAATACCCCTACTATAAACTAAGCAAACCCAAGAAAATAATATTAAATAGGAGACTGAAGGCTTCCTATTTAAAATTTATTTAATTTATAAAAGGAAATACTACAAATCATCTAAATGACCACCAGTGCTGGAATGACTTCAGTACATGGTAGTATATCAAATTTAATGGAATATTAACCATTAAAATTATGTTAACAGTGATTTGAAAAATGATATGTTGGGTGAAAAAGGCAGGATACAAAACAGTATGAATGATTTTAATTGTGATTACAAGTTATTAAGCACTTATTTATAAGATAATGAAACAAATACGCTTTCTTTATTTTATTTGTTTATTTGACAGACAGAGATCACAAGTAGGCAGAGAGGCAGGCAGAGAGAGAGGAAAGGAAGCAGACTCCTTGCCGAGCAGAGAGCACGATGCGGGGCTCAATCCCAGGACCCTGGGATCATGACCTGAGCTGAAGGCAGAGGCTTTAACCCACGAAGCCACCCAGGCGCCTCAAATATGCTTTCTTCAAACAATGCCACAATATGGGTAGTAGTATCCTTATCTTATAAATAGGACAGGGACTTTTGAAGTAACTAGGCAAATTACCCAAGGTCACAGCTAGTACAGGAGGGGCCTGGATTCAAGTCTGATCCCTGCCCCCATAAATCCTATAGTTATTCCTACATTGACAACAAAAGAAATCCCCAGCTTAGCAAAGAAACCACAAGAACCATCAGACAAAATCACCATAGTGACTGTGGAGCAAGGGAGAACCATATGAAGTCTGAATCTTTTTTCTACTTTTGTTTTTCTAAGTTTTCTTAAATAGTGTATTGCATTTTTTTCTTGAAAACATTCTTCAAGCAAGACTTTTAGTGTTATGGCAGACCAGTGATACTGATCATATGACTAGTATAATTTCTATCATTTTATCAGGCAGCTACTATGTGCTGGCACACTTCTGCTATGGGGCTAGGCCTCCCTCCCAATCATGCTGTGATTTAGGACTTACTATGCCCAGCTCATCTATGAAACTTCAAGAAGTTAGTAGAAGCAATTCAAAGCCAGCTCTCCTGGCTGCAAAGCCTGTGTTCTTTCTACTCCTTCCATAGTCCCACTGCACAGAGGTCTGTACACAGGTTTTTGGTAACAGGCCTGGACGTCTTATGACCGTTGGAGCCCTAGCAAGCTCATGTTTATAAGCACAGGGTTATCCATCACTCCCTGAAGAAGAAGTCAAGGTGAACTGGGCCTCCCAGAGGCACCAATGCATCTTTGGCCACAACTGGAGTCCTGTCTACTTATCCGGCTTCTACCCTTAAAAGCTGAGACAGGTCATTCCTCTCACATGGCTGGGAGCTCTAAGAGGTCCAGGGACCATCAGCAAGTATCAAACAAAGATCTCAGGGCCACAAAGGAGAAGATGTGAAGAAAAACAGGTGAAGGCCTGAGACAGTTTGGGAAAAGCCAGTTTGAGTTCTGAGGTGGAGAAGATCACAGGGCAGAGGACCATGACAGAGGCAGGATCCTCTGCTCTTCTGTCCCAATAGCATCTTTCACCACCTTTAAAATCTAGATAGCTCCCCTTTTTACACACAGATGAATGTGTACATATCCATTGGTTCACACCACCTGGAGAGTTCCTACTATTTATGTTCTGTCATGCCATCTCCTGAGCAACTGGTTCCCTTTTTAAGGACATAATGGTCCTTGCACCTGATCACGATTTTTGGGAAGGTTATAGTCAAACTGACAGCCCATTTTTAGCAACTATACAGAATGTACGACACTCATTTCTGTGTGTAATTCTTAGCCCATATTTCCCCTTTGCTCTTTTCTGATTCCTCACCCCTGTCCCACTAGAGGATTTTAACCATCATAAAACTTAATCTACTGTGGGGGTAATATCACTCCAGGCAGGTGAATTTGGGGTTAGGGAGGGGAAGTGGGACAAAAATCTTTTTATGCACCAACCCTATGCTTATACGCTCTGTATCTGCTTATGCACTAAATGTGCATATAGGCACCTTAGCAAACACAGAGCAAATCTCTGTCAGCAGATCACTGAACTATATGAGTCAACCATGTGCTCGAGTAGTCCATCAATGAAGAGAACACCTTCCTGATCATCAGATACATCTTCCCAAAGACTCTACCTCCTTGTCCACGGCTCTGGCCATTCTCATGTATTCCCCAACATGTCGTGAAGCCTGCAGCCATAACCTTTGATTGCAGTGGTCTCCCTTGGTGGCTTAAAGAATAACCTGTAGAGGACGTGGGTATAGTCAGATGCAGATTTCTTGGTCTTACTCCAGTGGGTTCAGAAGGACCCCTTGAAAGAAACAATTCTACACGGAGTGTCCACTGACCTCAGCACCTGGGTGTCCAGATTTCATCCCGCAGTTGAAACAGCCACACCCTGATTGCTGAAACTGAAGAGGTCAAAGTGGGGCAGCGACTCACTTGATTTTATTATAAAAGAGCTTTGTCCCAGGCGAGTCTCCAGTCCAGTGCCAGAGCTCCTCAGACGTGTGTGGGGCTGACCGGCATGAGGTCATTACGCTCACTCCCAGAAACCGAGGTCTCCGCTCTCCTTCCTGGACATAACCTTAGCAGGTCACCCCGCCCTCTGGCGTTCTGTGCGGTGTCATCTGTCCCGGAGTAGCCGGGCTGTGGGGGCCGCAACCAACCCCACGGCCTCAACTTCCCCTTGCTGCTCACAGATGACACAAGTCCCGCATGACAGGCTGTGGAAAGTATGTTCAGGTGCTTGGCTCCTCTCAGCCTAATGCCTTTTAAATCAGGATCCAGATTTGATTTGCTTTTCCTTGCCTTCCTGGCTCCAACCCTTCCAGCCTCATTTTTTTACTCCCCTGTCAGGCGTGCCAGGGTTTGGGGCTGGGTGAGCCAAGTCCTTCACACTACGCAGGCCACCCTGCCTCCCAAGCCTGCGCCTGCCATATCAAACACCAGCCCTCAATAGTCACCCCCTCCCCACACTGCCCCACCACCCCACCCTGCTCCCACTGCCTCTGGCCTGCCCTACACCCTGCTAGAGTCTTCGGGGAGGGGTGGACCCGCATCTCTCTGGAGTTGCTCAGGGACTCAGCACCAGCAGATGAGAGAACACCAGGGGCCAGTTTCCTCCTTACCACCACTCAGACAGCTCTGTCAGGACACAGGTGTCCATTCCCTGTCATTGTGCCCCTGCTTCTTTTTCCATCCATAGTGCTCTAGCAGCGGCAGGACACACAGATCCAATGTGAAGGAGCCCTGAGGTGTGACAAGCAACAGGCGAACTAACTTCCTACCTTCCCAGACAGTACGCCAGTGTTCAAGGGCGTGTGGGTTGGGTTTGCACAGCCTCGGTTGTTTGAGAATGTGAATCCCTTGAATGTAGGGACAGTCTCTTGGTCCTCTCTGTCATATTTTCATCCCAGGTGTACCAGACAGCCTACCTGTAACTCCTGTTTCCTCAACTGAATTAACCAGTCAGTGGAGTGGGACTTCCTAAGTGTCACAGCTTCACGGAGCACAGTGCACACTCATGAAGCCATGAATCGTACCCTAAAACCTCATTTAAGTTTTATTTTTACAGCAGAAAGAGGCTTTAGAATCTTCTGGTCTAACCTCCTTGTTCATAGATGAGAAAATGAAAGCCCAGGGCCAGAGAGATTTAAAAGCAAAGACCCCAGCACTTGCCTCCTACTGTCCAGCCCTCCTACTATCACTCTTGCTCTAAGAGAAGCCAGTTCCCTATGACAACCAGCAAATTGCCAAGAGAAGACGTTTGCAAAGGATGAAATCTGAGCATTACCAGGCTGACTGCAGTGTCCCGGTGTATTTAAATCCACCCTTATTAGCTATAATCTATCTAAGTGTTCCTGAAAACCTACCATGGGCAGGGCACCATCCCAGATGCTGTGAAGAATGCAAACATGAGTAAGAAATCACTCTCAAGGGGCTCTCTCGTTCTAGTGATAAGCACAGAAATAACCAGCACATAAAGCCAAAGATACACAGTCTAAGAAAGGCTCAGGTGACTCAGAAGGAAGACCATAAGTGGCAAGGAGAAGCAGGAGGGTTCCCTGGAAGAAGTAGAGTCGGGGCGCCTGGATGGCTCAGTCAGTTAAGTGTCCGCCTTCAGCTCAGGTCATGATCTATGGGTCCTGGGATCAAGCCCCAAGATGGACTCTGCTCAGTGGGGAGTGTGCCCCTCCCTTTCCCACTGTCCTCTTTCTCATTCTCTCTCAAAAAAATAAATAATATCTTCAAAAAAAAATTTTTTTTTAAAGAAGTGGAGTAGAGTCTGGAGAGCACTCTTATAGATTCAGGGTCCAGACTACAGCAGAAAGACGACAAGTCAGAGAGGCAACGAACGCCCAGGACCTGCTCAGGGATGGTGGCACCCAGGTTCTAGGGCAGTCACGAAGAGCACTGGACAGACCCCGCACTGTGGAGAACAATGAATGTCAGGAAGGGAGTCCAGACTCAAACCCATGGGAGGCTTCTGGGCTGAGAAGTGCTCAGAGAAGAACCTCCCAGCCGATGAAGCCTGGCAGGGGCTGGGTGGGGAGGGCCTGGGAGCCCTGGCAGGTGACCCCAGCCCCGAGGGCAGGAGCATTCTTCAGGTCTACTGCCCAATAGTGCACGGGCTGATTTAACCCAAGCGAGGTGGTTAGAAACTTGGCCAAATCTTCCAGGTAGGTCTCCCTAAGAACATTCTGCTCTGGGATTCACTGGGCCTCCGTTCATATGTGTTACTCCATTTAATTCTGCCTACTTTTGCCCAGCTGCTTAGAAATGAGAGCTGAAGTAACTAGTACTTTCTACCCTCTAAGAAACCCAGAAGGGCAGTATGCACTGTAACATGCTACAGAAACGTATAACGTATTATGGAAACTAAGAAGTTCCACTGATGGGGAGTGGATAAGGAAAATGTGGCCCAAATATATCAGAAAATATTATTCAGCTATGAAAAAGAAGGAAATCCAGTCATTTGTGAAAACACAGGTGTACCGTGAGGGCATTATGCTAAGTGAAGTAAGTCCGACAGAGAAAGACAAATACCATAGGGTCTCATTTATATGTAGAATCTAAAAACAAGCTCATAGATACAGAAAACAGACTGGTGGTTGTCAGAGGCGGGGGGTGGTAGGTGGGTGAAGTGGGTGAAGGTATTCAAAACGTGCAAACTTCCAGTTACAAAATAAATAAGACATGTACATGAAAGGCTCAGGTGACTCAGAAGGAAGACCATAAGTGACAAGGAGAAGCAAGAGGGTTCCCTGGAAGAAGTAGAGTCGGGGTGCCTGGATGGTTCAGTCAGTTAAGTGTCTGCCTTACAGTAATGTCTTACATTAATGTACAGCAGGGTAACACAGTTAATAATACCATATTGGATGGCTCAGTCAGTAAAGCATTCCACTCTTCATCACAACTCAGGTCTTGATCTCAGGGTCATGAGTTCAAGCCCCACACTGGGCTCCACGCTTGGCAAGGATCCTACTGAAGATAATAATAATAATAACAATACCACTATTTATTTGAAAGTTAAGAGAGTAGATCTTAAAAGTTCTCATCACAAGAAAAATAATCTTGGGGCGACTGGGTGGCTCAGTGGGTTAAAGCATCTGCCTCTGGCTCAGGTCATGATCCCAGGGTCCTGGGATCAAGCCCCACATCAGGCTCTCTGCTCAGCAGGGAGCCTGCTTCCTCCTCCCTCTCTCTCTGCCTGCCTCTCTGCCTACTTGTGATCTCTATCTGTCAAATAAATGAAGTGAAATCTTTATTTAAAAAAAAGAAAAATAATCTTGTAACTACATATGGTCATGGATGTTAACTAATCTTATGATAGTGATCATTTTATAATATATCTAAATGTTGAATCATTATGTGTACCTGCAACTACTATAATGTGATATGTCCAACTTAAAAAGTAAGACGTAATTATGGGGCACTTGGGTGGCTCAATCGGTTAAGAGTCTGACTCTTAATTTCGGCTCAGGTCTTGATCTCAGGGTCATGAGACTGAGCTCCATGTTGGCTTTTGTTCTCAGCACGGAATCCACTTAAGACTCTCTCTCCCTCTCCTTCTGTCCCCACCCCACTTCTAAAAAAACCCAAATCTTTAATAAGACATGATCAGAACAAATTACAAAGAAAACTTCAACACCAAGATGTTGGAACTGAATAAAATAACAAAACGTGGGGTGCTTGGGTGGCTCAGTAGATTAAGCCTCTGCCTTCAGCTCCGGTCGTGATCCCAGGGTCTTGGGATCGAGCCCCACATCTGGGCTCTCTGCTCAGTAGGGAGCATGCTTCCCTCTCTCTCTCTCTCTGCCTGCCTCTCTTGCCTACTTGTGATCTCTCTCTCTGTCAAATAAAAAAAATAAAATCTTTAGAAAAAAAATTAACAAAAGATGGGAACAACTGTCAAGATGATTTGGTCCAACTCCTAACCTGATTTGTAGATCACAAATACTACAGACCTCACAAATGAGAGTCTAGCCTCCTTGAACACTTCCTGTTCTAAACTGATACAGTGCCTGGCTCAGAGTTAAGAGCTCAATAAACATGAGTTAAAAGGAAAAAAAAGAAAACATGAGTTAAATGAATCAAACTCAAACACTTGAAGTCTACCGTAAATAAAAGCAGAACATTAATGAGGTAACAGATTAAAATTGAGAAAATTCATAAACTGAACAAATAATCTTTCTTTCCTAGGCACCCACCAGGAGCTAGGACTTAAGTGTGTTTTTATTTTTTTTTCTTCTTCTTCTTCTTTTTTTTTTTTTAAACATGAGAATTCTTTTTTTTTTTTTTAAGATTTTATTTATTTATTTGACAGAGAGAGATGACAAGCAGGCAGAGAGGCAGGCAGAGAGAGAGGAGGAAGCAGGCTCCCCACTGAGCAGAGAGCCCGATGCGGGACTCGATCCCAGGACCCTGAGATCATGACCTGAGCAGTGGCTTAACCCACTGAGCCACCCAGGCGCCCCTTAAGTGTGTTTTTAACAAACTGACATATGAAGTAAGAAACACACCCAACAGTATATGGATCATAGAATTTCAGACTGCAAAGGGCCTTAGTGGACATCTAACTTGTGATCTGATACAAAGGAATCTGAGACTTGGGGAGGCTGAGTGGTTTGCTTAAAGTTTTAAGGCAACTTCAGAAAAATGAGAACCCAAGTCCAGAGTTCTTTCCAAACATGTTATGTTAATCATCTAATTAAATTCTAAATTGTAGAGTGCAGAATACAACCCTTCTAGAATGTGGCAATGGAAAAAAACACAGGGAGTTGGAAGAAGCTTCAGAGAAGAGAAAAAGTCTAATTTTCTGTAACCAAATTGATAATCCATTAGTTGCAAGATTGCTGCTGGTGGGGATCCCGTTTTATTCTTCTGTGTAGTCCCAGTGTCTGGGCTACACGGAGAGAACTCGACTCATGTGCGTCAATTTTTAAGAAAGCAGCATCTTCACTATTAAATTTAGAAGGAGGTTGCATATTATAAGGAATGTGAACATCTCAGGTCCTGCAGAAACGGTCTCTGCCTGGCCATACTGATGTTTCCCATGACTCGAGTCTGATGAATGCCAAGCCTGGCATTCACTTCATACCTCCTCCCTCGGGCCACCATAGACACACAGAGTAAAAAGAGCCTGATCTGGTCCCTCCATCTCTCATTGCTCATTTTGCCACAGACCTTTGTTTCCATTTCAAACAGACAGTCAAGATAATCGGAACCATGTTAAACTAATAGGAAGCCTCTTAGGAAGGAGACAGATGCATCCATCAGCACCAGACTTTTCTCTTGCTCCCTGACAAGTAAACTATGACTGTAAAATTTAAAAAATATAGACACTTAGGGGCGCCTAGGTGGCACAGTCCAGCAATTGTCCAACTGTTGGTTTCAGATCAGATTGGTGATCTCAGGGTCATGAGATCGAGTCCCCATGGGGTTCCATGTTCTGTGCATAATTGACTTGAGATTCTCTCTCCTTCTCCCTCTGCTTCTCCTGCTCATGCTTGCTCACACGCATGCTCTCTCTCCCTCGAATAAATAAACCTTCAAAAATAAGTCAATAAATAAATTTTTAAAATAAAAACTCCAGACGCTGAAAGAACTTACAACAAAAAGATGTCTATTTACATGGTTCCAAACACTCTTCCAGTTTTAGGCAGTGAGCACGTCGATGCTTTTATGTGGTAGGATCAGACTGTGCATGGTGTCTTTGCTCCACTTCTCTTTCCACTTTGCATCATTCATACACATTCCCACTGATGGACATTGCTCCCCCAAAAGACAAGTATGTGATTATGCGATATCTGCCATATTGACATGTTTATTTAATCAACTTCGTTTGAGCAAAAAACCCATTCTTTTTTTGTTTAAATAGTGCTCTGAACATCTTTGCACCAATTAATTTTCCTTCTCCATTACGGGTAGAATATGGTGTTAAAAGCAGAATTCTTGGCAAAACATCGATGGTTTGGTTGTCCCTGTAACATTCTGCCAGTCTGAGCCCCAGAAAGGCTGAGCGAAATGGTGCTCCCACTTGTTTCCTCTTAGGCCAACAGTGAGCTCTCGGTGTTGTCTACGTTGCTGGTTTTCAGGCACACACATATTTTAACTTCCATTTGTTTAATTGCTTGCACTGCCATGCAGTGTATTTTGATGTAGAGATATATACTTTTTGACACCCAGACTATGTTTCTTTTCAAGTAAACTGTGTATTCACCTTTGACCATTTATCAGATGGAATCTGGACACAAGCTCAAATAGATACACCAAGCCAGGGACACCTGGGTTGTTCAGTCGGTTAAATGTCTGCTTTCGGCTCAGGTCAGGATCCTAGGGTCCTGGGATCAGATCCTGAGTTGGACTCCCTGTTCCATGGAGAGCCTTCTCTCCATCTCCCACTCTCTCTGCCCTCCCCTGCTCGTGCTCTCTCTCTCTCTCTCTCTCTCCCTCTCTGACAAATAAATAAAACCTTAAAAAAAAGATATAACAAGCCAATTTTATTGTGCTTTTTACAAACTGCAGAAGTAATTTCCATCTATTGTTTAAAAATTCAAGCAAAAAAATGTGTCTAAAGTAGAAGGTGAAAGTTGAGGGCAAAAAGTTTCTTTCCCCTCCCTGCAACAGTATCATTCTCCAGATAGAACTGCTGAAGTCATCTTTCTATTCTTATCATTCTTATCTGTAATTCTAGATAGAACACTGTGTCTATTTCTTGATTTAGGAATTGAGATAGCATTTAGCATATTCCCACTATGAAGGATGAGGAATTTTGCTTACACTGCCTCCCCCCACCCCTCCACCAGTCCTATTTTGATTGTTAAATCTTCCATTGGATGTTGATGGCCAGATCACAAATTCAAATGCCTATGGAGTCTGGGCAGGACACACAAGTACAAGAAATGGGTGGGGACAAGAAGTGTCACGAGGTCCTCTCTGCCCACCTTTCACTCCCCCTTTTAATACCAACATAGCTAGGGAAAAGACAGTCACAACTGGCAACAGAGTCTTGGCTGTATGTTGGGAGAGGACTAGGAATGGGGAGGACCATAGCAAGCGGGCAGAGACTCCCTTAGACGCAGGTGGTGGTCCCCAACATGGAAGCACTACCAAGTCTTACTTTGTGAGCAAAGCCATTCAGAAATGAAGTGTTCATGTGTAGGCTTTTCATTTGTACATCTTCGCTCAAATTTTTGAAGAACACTGCTGGCCAAACACAAAAGATCTCTGTGCTGAATACGGCCGTCTGGCTGACCATTTTTGGCCTCTGTCGTTATGGTTTTAAGTCATGGACTCAGACTTATCACTGGGTCCATCTCTTTTAGATGGCTTCTCCTCACCTCATACCCGGTAAGATGAGGACATTAGCGTCCTTAGTTTTCTCTTCCTCTCTCTTCCCACCTCTACCTTACCAGTCACCATTCTTTTACTTTGGGTTTTCCAGAGGTTACAGAGTTTGCTTCCTGTTCTGTAACCATGACTAACACTTTTGAGTTTCGTCTATGATTTTAAAAACAGGACAATTTTCTGCATAGCCATATTATATTGTATAAATATTTTCTTCAAACTTCTGGTGGCCGTGAGTGAACTGTTCACAATCTGTAACTGAAGAACTCATTTCCAAATGTAGGAAGCGGGTGAGAGTTTGCCATTCCATGGTTATAGTCCTGTCTCCCCAAATGAGGGACCCGAATGCAAGCTCAGGGCACCTGAGTGGGACACACCTACTGCAGGCTTCACTCAGAATGTCTGGGCAGACAGCACAGCCAACCATTTCACCTGATGGCCAAGTAAAAAGACGTTCTTCTGAAATCCGAATATCCATACCATGAGCTTTAGTTTTCTCCTTATGGATAGTAAGTATACGTCCTTTAACCACCCTGACCTCTGTCCTACAGGCCACTCTTTGTCTCCACAAGCTTTTACCTCACAAATGAGGCTCTTGCTTCTGCTGAAGCCTCACCCCTCAGATGCGATGGCAGGCAGGGCTGGGAGAAAATCACTCGTCCATTCACATCCCCTCCCCTGTTCTCAGTACAGCTCTAAATCAATTCTCTTTGTAACCTTATATGTGCATATCAGTGGCATTCTTGGAGGGAGGAGAAGTCAGCAAGTCTGTTGAGTCTGACGTCCTGAGCCAGAAGTGGCCTCCTGCTAACAATTGTAGTAGCTTCTGCAATGCTTGTCCTATCATTCTCCATTCTACTGCTTTCCTGGTGAGTACTACAGAACTCTCTAACACCCTACAGCCCACCACCAGACTCCTTGCCATGCAAATGTCTGAGCTACCTGGAATGGACAGCTAGGGAAACTTTGGGAGCCCTTCAATTTGGCCCAGATACCAAGATGACCACTCTTCAACAAAAATGGAAGACAAAGATACTTTGATCAAGAGATTACATTTTTCTTTGAATTGAATCTTATACCCTAAGTAAATGCTCAAGAATTTAATGTTTTGATGAATGGTTAAAGAAGATGTGGTATATGTACACACACACACACAATGGAATAATACTCAGCCACCCAAAAATGAAATCTTGGGGTGCCTGGGTGGCTCAGTGGGTTAAAGCCACTGCCTTTGGCTCAGGTCATGATCCCAGGGTCCTGGGATCGAGCCCCGCATCAGGCTCTCTACTCAGCAGGGAGCCTGCTTCCTCCTCTCTCTCTCTGCCTGCCTCTCTGCCTACTTGTGATCTGTCTGTAAAATAAATAAATAAAATCTTTTAAAAAAATGAAATCTTGCCATTTGCAGTGACGTGGATGTGTCATTACAATAGAGTATTTATGCTAAGCAAAATAAGTCAGCCAGGAAAACACAAATACCGTATGATTTCACTCATATGTGGAATTTAAGAAACATAACAGAGCATCATAGGGGAAGGGAGGGAAAAATAAAACAAGATGAAATCATAGAGGGAGACAAACCGTAAGAGACTCTTAATCACAGGAAACAAACTGAGGGTTGCTGGAGGGGAGGTTGGTGGGGGATGGGGTAACTGGGTGATGGGCATTAAGGAGGGCACGTGATGTGATGAGCACTGGGTATTATATAAGACTGATGAATCACTGACCTCTACCTCTGAAATGAGGATTTCAGTTAAAAAAGCAAAAGAAAATCAGTCAGCTGTAAAAAAAAAAAAGGGACATTGAATATGTCTTTGTAACTAATGCAACAAAAATATCTCTGAAAGATTACACGTTTATTTATGTGTTATAAGTGTTTATTTATAAGATGGATTAAATAAATTTGTAAAACTTCATTTGAATTAAAAGTATTTTTATATTAAAAAAAGAATTTAATGTCTTATTTCTATTGCAAATTGAATGCTACTTTCTGGCTGTGGGTCTCTGGGTTATGGGAACTGAGTTAAATATAAGAGTAGTCCTGATCATCCTTGTCCAACAGCACTTTCTGTGATGACAGAAATGTTCAATAATCTGTGTGGCCCAACCTGGTAGTTACCAGGTAGTTATCCACATGGAGATAAGGAACACTTAAAATGGGATGGCATGGCTGAAGAACTGAATCTTAAATTTTATTTAATTGTAATTAATCTTAACCTAAACTGAAATAGCTATGGGTGGCTACCAGCCTTCCTACTGGAGAATACAGGTCCTGACCTTGAGTAACTCATTCTCACAGAGAAGCAAAAGACAATCAACAACAACCGATAAAACTGTAATCTGATCAAAGTAAAAATGAGTCATACATGGAAGTATTAAAGGAATCCAGAGCAGGGAAGCACAGAGTGTTACAAAGTTCCTGTTTAGATCTATGACGTAGGGGCACCTGGGTGGCTCAGTGGGTTAAAGCCTCTGCCTTCAGCTCAGGTCATGATCCCAGGGTCCTGGGATAGAGCCCCACATCAGGCTCTCTGCTCAGCGGGGAGCCTGCTTCCCCCTCTCTGTCTGCTTGCCTCTCTGCCTACTTGTGATCTCTGCCTGTCAGATAAATAAATAAAATCTTTAGATCTATGACGTAGATGTATGTGCCAATATGAAAAATAAATGCCAAAAGATGTGAAGCAAAAAGGCCAAGTTGCAGACCAGTATACGTACATGGGCCCATTTGTGTGCATATATATATATATATATATATATATATATATATATATATATATATATATGCAAATGCAGATACATGCTTCTGTGTGCATGTGAACATTTCTGGAAGGATACCCCAAGTGTAGACAATGGTCACCTCTGGAGAGCGAAGTATGGGTCAAGGCAAGGAACTTGTTTACGTTGTTTGAATTTTTGTTTTACAAATAGTTTAACATTTAAATCATTTTTTCTTTATAACAAAATTATTTTAGATAATTAACAAATAATATATTTTTAAAAGGCCAAAGTAGACAACTCTTTCCTGTAGTTATTACTCACAAATAATCTTATATGATTATTGGAAATATTCCACATCCTATGACCATGGCTCTTCCGTACTCTAATAAGATGCTTTAGAAAGAAAGCATCCTTAAGGATGAGTAGCCTGAAGGAGGCAGAATTGAATTTGGACCCTACGCTGGATGAGGTGGAGAGGAGGAGAAAGGGCATTCTTGATAAAGGCAAGGGGGTCCCTGTTGAAGCCGTGGACGGTGGAGGAAGGGAACGGAGAAGACCTGACCCACGAGAGCATGAGTACTTCCTCAGTTCCCATTTAACCAACAGTAGTATCCCTCCCACACTGACTTCTTCCCAGCTCGCTTCTAACTCGGAAGTGCTCAGCCACTGTGAGAAATTCGAGGGCGGTATCTGCTAACTTCCTAGCCTGAGGAAGGGAAGGGGGCAGGGATGCAGGCGTGTGGGTAAGCAGTGAGGGCTCTGGAAGGACCAGAGAGAGACTGGATGGTATAAGGGGAGCTAAGACCCTATAAGAAGCATAAGACCAAGTCCCTATGAACTTGACTGGCAAGAGGTCTGGAGCTTTAGACCCTACCAACCTGGTTCTTGGGGGGCACTCAACATGTACTGAGCACACATCAGGCGGCTGGCATCAGGCCACTCCCAGGGCATGATGATGAGTAACAAACAGAGTTCCAGAAACCAGATGAGACATGAGACAGAGATGGCAACTTACAGTGTAAGAAATACAAGATTTGGACCCCAAAGTACTGCCTTTATCACTTACTGACAAAACCTTAACATGATCTGTAATCATTTTGAGCTCCCCAGTTCTTCCTCTATTAAAAAAAAAAAAGGAGAGAAGGCTACCTTACCATGAGGATGAAATGACTACAGTTATACGTCACACAGGACACCAATAAAGGCTACTTCTATCACACTCTGTCCCCATTCCTACCCCCAGCTGGAGAGGAAAGATAAAATACTTTTCTTATTTCCCTTTCTCCTCAAAAGTGAAAGCAGAACAAAGTCCCCGTTTTGTGGGCTGCGGGCTGGGTGCGCGGGGCTAGGGCTGGCTGTGCTAGAGGGAGGAAGGCAGGGGAGCAGGACAGGGCTGGGCAGCTAGGAGCTGATTGCAAAGGCCTCGTAGGCAGCACTGAAGAACTCCTGGGTAAGGCTCTGGGACATGAAGCAGGGGGCGGCCTAGTCAGACCTGCACTACAGGAAGGACAAACCGCAAGGACAGAAGTCAGGAAGCAGGAAACAGGTTTCCAAGCCACCGCAAACCCTGTCTTAATCTCCTCTAAATTCCTATAGTACAAGCAATTTGTTCAACTATTTCAAGCTTCTAATTATACACTGTCATATCCTACTGTTTTACATACACGCATTTTCCTCCAGAACTACACCAAGATTCCTGAGGACAGAAAGCACCGAAGTTAGCAGATACTGCCCTCGAATTTCTCACAGTGGCTGAGCACTTCCGAGTTAGAAGCGAGCTGGGAAGAAGTCAGTGTGGGAGGGATACTACTGTTGGTTAAATGGGAACTGAGGAAGTACTCATGCTCTCGTGGGTCAGGTCTTCTCCGTTCCCTTCCTCCACCGTCCATGGCTTCAACAGGGACCCCCTGAGGAGGTGGGCCGGCCCTTCATCGTGAAGCCCACTTCAGTAGGCACCGAGCCCCTCGGTCTGGAGGGAAGCCCCATTTGGGCCGGCCTTCTCAAGAGACACTGAAGTATCAGCTCATTTGACTTATAGCACAGCCAGGGCCTATCACTATGTTTGCTTTTTCTGGTAAGAATGAATTCCAGTGTTGAGGGGAAAAAATCTCCAGTCATGTCAATATATTTCCCCACCATCTTGCTCCTTTCCTATTTCACTCGATGTTTTGAGAAGCGGCCAATGGGTGCTTTAGCCGCCCCTACGGGCAACAGAAGGTGGAACAGTTTCCATCAGCCCCTGGCATTGGTGTGGCCCCAGCTATTAAGCAAGGAGGCCCCAGAACCGGGGCCCAGCGATGCTGACCTGTGGTGGCACAGTCTGGCGTACTATTCTTCTCACCCTCATGGTGTCCTGCACTGTGGGGGTCCCCTTATGCATGTGAGCAGACAACAGAACCCCACATCTGAGTTACATCTACTGTCTTGCTCCCCCAAGCAAACAGCTGCCCCCAGACCACCCTGCTCAGGCCTAGCAGGCCTTCTCATGCAAAGAGGCCCACACAAGCATTGGAGTGGGTTCAGGGCCATTTGGTAGACAATCCTGGGATCCCAAGTGCTCAGAACCTGGGGGATAGTTTGGCTCCAGGGGGCACAACCTTTAGGCAGATAGATCCCCGCTGTGGGGTAAAGATACAGCCAGATGAAGGAACAGGGGTTTCTAGAATGTGGGCTCAGGTTGCCTGGGTCTAGAGGTGGTACTGATGAGATACAGATCCAAAGTTTTATGAGTTCTTAAAAATATAATCTCCAGTTGACAGACCCAAGAAAAAATTTTAAAAGGTAGGCAGCTTTGGCTACATCAATAGACCCTGATTGAATAGTGGTTTTCTATAATGACATTATAGAAAATGTCATTAACAGTTACATGATGTTAACTCACCTCCTAACCCCAAATGGTTGACTTCCTCTCATAGATCCTAGACTCTGTCAGTTCAGGCCAGATGGCCAGAGCCAGGGAGGAATGAATTCTTCTAGAATGCTTTAAGGGCCAGGCCACCTTCAACTCAGAGTAAGGTACTCTCATCACTATTGGTGGATTTGGTAAGGGCCTGAAAGAAGTTTTTTTTTTCTTTTTCTTTTTTTATTGCAATATAACTGACCTATGACATTATGTTAGGTTTGGGTATATAATAAAATGATTCTATTTAAGTATATATTGTAAGATGTGAGATGATCACTACATTAAATCTAACAACCATCAAAACACAGTGATAAATTTTTTTCTTATAATAAGAACTTTTAAGATCTACTCTTAGCAACTTTTTAACATACAACAGCGTATTGTTAACTACAGTCCCCATGTTGTACATGACATCTCCATGACTTATTTATTTTATAACTGGAAGTTTGTACCTTTCTGCCTTTCTCCATTTTGCCCACACCCCACCCCTACCTCTGGCAACAACCAATCTGATTCCCTGCATCTATGAGTTTGGTTGTTTCTTTTTCTTTCACTTAGATTCCATATATAAGAGAGATCATACAGGATTTACCTTTCTCTGTCTGACCTGAAAGTTTTTTCATTCATTTCTGTGCTATGTCTTCTTCCTTATTTATTTCCATCGATTAAAGAGACAATAACTCCACAGGCATCTCATTGGGAGTTTATCAGTTAGGAATACGTTTTTGTAAAATTTCCTGTATGAATAACCACAACCAAAGATCCTATCTAAAAAAGTATTTAAGTCCTAGGATTTTTTTTGTCTCTTAGTTGCTAGTGATTATGTTCCCTCTACTGCTGTGCCCACAACCCATGCCCACCCCAGCCAATCCTCAATGTTCTGGTTTGCTTCATGGTTTTAATAGGGCTGTTGAGCACCAGACATCATACCTGCATTCGAGGCAAGAAGCAGAGGAGGGGTGGAACATGAGAGTACCAGTGATTTTTTTTTTTTTTTAATCAGAAAAGTAAGAGCATTCCTGGAAACCAGCCAGAATGTGTCACTGAGCCACCTCTAGCTGGAAGGGAAGCCCTACAATGGCTTCTAGAGAACAGGTCAAGGGCAAAGGGAAGTGGTAACGGGTTACATGTTGGCTGTCCAAAGGTCTGCCATAAAGTGGAAAAGCCCTGATGGATGGGAGGTACTGAGACTGAACATCTCAGTGTGGATGTAAAATTCTCAGAACAAGACATGAACCACAAGGGTGACCTATGGTCCCACCTTAATGTCTCCCAAGTCTTCTTGATAGAAAGAGGGGCTTTATTGGAGGAAAAGGTTCATTAAGTCCTTACCCTATAAATATAGGTAAAATAAGTAAGTGAGGGCAGGGCAGCAACCATTTTATCTCTTTTAGGAATAAAAACAAAAAGCATAAATTTGAACTCATTTCCGATTACTGGCTTCAGAAGGCAGCAAGGAACAAACCTTTCTAACTTTCTCACATCCTGGTAGCCACGGCATTTCTCTGTAGTGATGGGCAGGTCCTTCTGCCCTGATCAGAAGAAGGTGGGACACCCCAGGACCCACCACACCAGGTGTTAGCACTTGGGCTGGTGGTGGCAACTTTACAGAAGGTAGTAGACAGAGCCCCTGCGGTCGCCACAAAGAAGAGAGGGCTATGCCCGCTGCAGTGGCCACCAGCCTGGGCCTAAGCAGCCAATCGTTCAAAAGAGATTCTAGGAGCCCAGTTAATGAAGAGCTGAGAGCCTGAGGTGGCTGTGACAGAAAACCAGGGCTGGTTTGGTGCAGAACGAGCATCTGAACAGGACCGCACCTGGAGGGATGGGTCTGCTGCAGGCAGGGTCAAGTGTTGCAGCAGTGAAGGGTACCAAGCATCGGAGGCAGAGAACTGCTGGCTAGAGTCAGTGGGTAACCCTGTTCAAAGCTCAGTCTTTTATAACAGCAACTTCCACTCAAAGCCCTCCAGGTGAACACCACCTTACTCCTCTCTCCTCTGAGGGCATCAGATCAGGAACACTTTCTGTTCAACCGCATCTCTGGTAGCAAAACAACCAGTGTCCTCATTCTGGAACCTTCTGAGATGGCTCTTCCCTAATGCAAAACAACTTTCTGTGCCCTTTGCTTATGGTGATCACACACACTTGTGGCATGCTCGTTTAAGAGCACTTTCGAGGACAGCCTCTTCCTTTTCACATTCCCAAAGGCCAGAAATACAGAAGCCATGAGTTGTGTCTTCTCAGAGAAGTAAACCCAGGTCCATGGAAGGTGTGAAGCCACTGGGAGGGTGGCCGAGCTACAGAGAGCTCAGTGTGCTGATGCCTGGGCCAACGCTCATTCTACAAGATTCCAGAGCAAATAACTCAAGGGCATGGTCCCTTCGTGACCTCCAAAGGCAGCAAAGGAAGCAGAAGCAGCACCATGCTACAGAGGAAGCTAAGTCCTCTATTCCTCCCCATGTCTGCCAGAATTCGAGATGGAGTTCATCTCCCCAAGACAGTAGGGCAGGAGGGAAGGTACTGGAGATGAGATCAGTTTTGCTAAGCCATTTTTCAAGTTCATTTTTTATATTTTATCTTTTAAGTATAAAGTCAGTGTTGTATAACACCTTCACAGAGTGGTCCGGCCACCGTCACCATCTCATTCCAGAACATCTCCATCATCCCCAGGGGGAGCCCTCCAGCCATTAGTGGTCAGGCCCCATGCCTCCTCCCTGGCCCTGCAACCACAAATCTACGATAGCTTTGCCTGCTCTGGACATCTCATACCCATGGAGACATTCAGTGTGTGACCTTATGGGCTGGCTTCTCTCCCTCAGCAGTCTTCTTAGTGTGCATCCAAACCACAGCCTGTATCACTAGGCCACTCCTTCCCATGGTGTAAGCCATTTCTAAGTCCTCAGGAATTTTTCTGCTGCTCCTTTCCTGCCAGCTGCAGGAATGTGGGACCATAGTCAGGGCAACAGAAAGGAGCCCTCATTCTGGCAGGGCCCTAAAAGAGGACAGAGACCCCTCAGCAGCGTTACCAACATTCCCCACCATCTTCTTCTGGGGGAAGGTGTGACAAGGACTGTTACGTCAGCCCTGCTGGCCAACAGCCCTCACTACAGGACCATGTGGAGCATGTACCACAGTGAGGCCCTGCACTCTCCTGATGGCGAGGGCCATCCCACACAAGGCCAAACCGGGTGCTTCAACAAAGGCAAGGCCCAGCGCCATCTTGGATGAGGGGTGTGCTTGAGCCCTTGCTTCTGTACTCGGGCAGGGGCCTGCTCTTCAACTGTAGATTCATAACACCACCTAGCCTCTATAGTGCTTCCTAGGGTAGGTCCCCCATGTATACCCCCGGACAAATAATACTCGCAAATGTCCTTCACGTCCAAGTGCCTCTCCACGTCAAGCTGACGACGTGACTTCCCGGTAACCTGAACAGCAGCTCGCAACAAGCCTCTCCACGTGGGCCTAACCTCAGTATTCTTACAGCTGTTCTTCCATGTCCCTGTCTTCCTCTCCTCCTTTCTAGCATGAGGTAGACAAGGGATCACCAGGCCCAATTTGCAGAAGAAGAAATGGAGGCTGGGTAAGAGCACAAGACTAGTATTCGTTAGCTCGAGTGACTGAATGGACAAGGGGTCCCACCTCCCACTGCACTACTCTGAATATGCCAAGGGGGATACACGAGAGGGCTAGTTGATGATACGCTCCTTGGAGGGTGGAAGTGAAAGAAAAATGACAGTGTGTTCTCAGCTGTCCAGATTGGAGGGCACATATGTCCACCCAACCTGCCACCAGACCGTGTCATCTTCTACAATTAGACAGCACTTACCCAGAACATGACCTATGTTAACAGCCCTGTTCCACCCCCAAGTTCTCCAACACTGACCAAAGTCACCATAAACCAAACAAGTCAGGGAAACTGATAGATAGTCCCTCTATGTGTAGGTCCGAAGAAAACCAGGCTTCCACAAGATCCAGCCTGCCAGGGAAAGGGGTGCCAAAGCAGGGATGACCCTGCCCCATCTCCTCTCCAGACCTCCCCTCCGGCCATGCTTCTTACCCTCCCTTCGAACTTGGCGGTGGCTCCTTCTCTGATGCAGAGGTTCCGAGGGGGCACAATGAAAGCAGGGGCGTCGGTCAGGGGCACGGAACCGGCTCTCGAGTGATCCACACTGATGGAAGCTTTAGAAACCTGTGTTGAGGCAGCCAGCTTCACATCCCCCATGGTCTGCAAACAGGAAGGAAGACCAGGTCAGACGAGACAAAGTGCCGCCCTCATCCCTGTGCATGGCCAGCATTCCCGGTGCATTTGGGAAGCTCCTCCTTCCCCAACTTTCCAACAAATCCCTTCTCTGCTAATGAAAGCCAGAGTCTCATAGGGAGGTCAAGGCTGGGAACAGACGCAGAGATGAGAGAAGCCGGGTGGTCAGATCCCAGACAGTCAGTGGACACCCACAGCCACCACTTGGGAGGCTGGACCACCTCAAGACTAGGGACCACGTCTTACTCACAGTGCAACAGTGGTGTCAGGGGCATGCAATTAGTCTGTTTTGTAACAGGGTATGCCTCTGTCTGACAAACCCAGATTTCTCTTTGGCTGGTAAGGTATTAGCCATGCAAGCAAAATCTTTTCCAAGTGAGAAGACTCACAGGTTCACAGCAGTAGATAACAATATAAGCAAAACTTCTGTAGAACTTCCTATTCCCCAGGAACTATTCTAAGCACGTGTAAACAACAGCTCATTTGCTCCTCATATAAACATTAGGAGACAGTTAATCTCATCATCCCCATTTTATGGATCAGTCACAGCAAGATTAAGAAATTTGGTCAAGGTCACGGCATTTAGTAGGGGCCAGAACTGGCACTTGAACCCAGGCAGCCAGCGCCAGAGCTCCTATTCCTAACCAGGGGCCCTCCTGCCTCCTGTAAACAGTCAGAGCTGGCTGGTGGCAAAGGGTTGTGAGGGCAGAGGAGCCAGCGAGGGAGCCTGCACATTTACATGTAAAACTGAGGTTTTCTGCAGGTCAAAACATACTATCAACAGCACTGAAAGATGGATGGGATAAAGCGTTTGCAGCAAAAACAAAGGACGAGAATACTTCACAACTAAGAAGGAAACAGCCCCGCAGATAGATGCACAGAGGCCATGGCTAGAGCAGTTCACCGAAGACTGACGAATGGCCTCTAAACAAAGGGACATGGCCGGGACTTCGTGAGAATCCGAGAGTACAAAGTCAGAACAAGCCATTATCTTTTCTAAAAAACTGACCACACTGATTTAAAAAGATAACATAAAATGTCAGTAAGACTGTGGTAAGGTGGCATGCTTGCCTGGGGGTTGGGTGCATATCAGTTGGTGTGATCTCTCTGGAAAGCAATTTGGCAAAGAGATTCTGGGAAAAAAAATCCATCTCTCCTCCCAGAAATCCTACATTTAGCAATTTTTTTTTTTTTTAAATTTGAGGAAGAGAAAGAGAATGAGCAGGGGGGAGCATGGAGGGAGAGGGAGAAGTAAGCTCCCTGCTGAGCAAGGAGACTGATGTGGGACTCGATCCCAGGACCCTGGGATCATGACCTGAGCCAAAGGCAGACACTCAACTGACTGAGCCACCCAGGTGCCCCAGCAATGTATTATTTAGGGGAGAAATCAGAGATGCAGCATAAAATTTATATCTAAGGAGGCTAATCACATTATTTATAGCAAAAGAAATAGAAAAATAATCCTAGGAAGTAGAAACAGAAAGAAAGGCCCAGCCAAGTGTCTAACAGTGAGAACTAGTGGAACACAGTGGAGCTATTCAAGTGTATGTTTACAAGGAGAATAATGATAGGAATTGATATAGAAATTTTAAATTCAAAATAAATCTTATTATGGAAAATTTCAAACATACAGAAAAACAGAAAGAATGATAAAACAAGCACCTTAAGTATCCATTGCCCAACTCCAACAATTATCATCTTGCCATATTTCGATTACTGGTTTATGTGTATGTGTTTGTGTATGTTTGCACAATCATTTTAAAGTCATCATGATTATTTTATTTTTTTTTTGAAGATTTTATTTATTTGAGAGAGAGACACTGAGAGAGAGCATGAGCGAGGAGAAGGTCAGAGGGAGAAGCAGACTCCCCATGGAGCCGGGAGCCTGATGCGGGACTCGATCTCCGGGATTGTGACCTGAGCCGAAGGCCGTCGTCCAACCAACAGAGCCACCCAGGCGTCCCCATCATGATATTTTAATGGAAAAAATCAGGATACACTCATTCACTCAATTAAAATAGATTTCTTGAACACTGATCATATGCCAGGCTAGATGTTTGAGATGCAGCAGTGAATAATCATATGTGTGTGGCAAGTGTGGTAGCCTGGTAGTAGGGAAGGAATGGGGTTCTCAAATCCTGCAGAACGGCCAGGACCATACCCTCGAGGGAACTCTGCTCCCTTTGGCCTCCTCCAGTGCCATAGAGACACTCAGCACGGGGTGGGCTCAGAGTGAGGGCAGGAAACATGAGGCTCAGACCCTGCCACAGATCCAGCCATGAGCCACAAGGTACTTCCAGTCTCTTGGCCTCGGTTTCCTTTTCTGTAAAATGGGGGTGATAACCTCAGCCTCAGAAGGCTGCAGGGAGGATCTGAGTGAGAACCCATACAAAATACACAACACAGCGTGAAAGGGGTTCAATCAGTAGTAGCCAATCAACACTGTCATCATTCCATTCCCAAAGAGAAGCTGGTCTCCCCACCCTGCAGGAGGACACAGGCCCTCTTCACCGAGGACAGCAAGGAGCCCAGTTCAGCCCCATCACCTTCAGGGCAAGGGGATCTGAACGGAATTACTGTGACCAGCAGTGAGAAGCAGATGGCCGAACTCCGTGAGGAGGCAGGGAAGGCAGGCCTGAGGCCCACAGCAGCCTCCCTCAGCACCGTGGCGTCTGTTATAGCAGCACAACTGACTGAGGGCAGTCCCCACAGTCCTGCAAGGCATTTCTGACTATGCTCCTCTCACAAATGACAACACTGAAGCTCAGAGATAACACCTGTCCAAGGTCACAGAGCTAAGAAGTAGAAACCAAAACAAAGTCTGACCCCTGTCCTACCCTGTAGGCCTCCTAGAGGCATTTCCTACTGTCCCCAGTCAAGGGAGATAAAACAGGCGGAGGCTTAGGAGTTTCACAGAGGATGGGGGAGAGGCAATGGGCCTCCGCTTCTGCCCTTAGACTTGGGTTTGAAAGACACAAGACTCTTCCCCCTCTGCTTTCTGGGGAGCCGAAAACTAGAAGTAGCGACATCAGCCTCAGGACCCTCTCTGCATACCACCCCCATCCAAGATCATCTGAGGTCTGTCTAAATCTCCCAAAGGTCCTGGATGCTAGCTAGCATCAAAGGGAAAGTACTTGGCTTCAAGAATACAAAAAACAGAAGTCATCTACCCTCAGGGGAGGTCTGGCTTCACGGGTAGAAAAGGAACAGGCAAGTCAATCCAGCCAGGAGACATCCAGTCCCCCACAAGGTGGTTTCGGGGGTAGTAAGTTAACTATCAGGCGAGCAGGACCAAAGCCCAGGCCCAGGCTGGCCAGAGACACCAAACAGCTTTGCTCAGCCCATCGCCCCGCCCACTGCCATCAGCAGCATAAACAGAATCCATCCACACTGGCAAGTAATGGTTACTGACATAACTGAGATGTTTGTCAAAAAATAATAATAAATTAGGGGTGCCTGACTGGCTCAGTAAGTGGAGCGTGTGACTCTTGATGCTGGGGTTACGAGTTCAAACCCCCATATTGGGTGTAGAGATTACTAAAAAATAAAATCTGTAAAATAATAATAGTAACAATAAATCAAACCAAACCATCCTTATTCCCTTCTAATCTCTTGTCCAGCCTGATGACCACATTCCAGTCAAGAACACGAGAGGGGCGAGGTATCTTTCGCCGTAATTTCTCTACTGGCAGAGCCGGGCTCAGTGGCTGGAAACACACGCAGCTTGGCGGTTCATTCAATCAATACCAGTTAAATGCAGATCAAAGGACGGAGAATTAAAAGGAGAAAAAAATGGAAGACGGAGGTCCAAGAGAGCTGGAAGCAGCCCTCTACAGACAATGCTCGGGCCAAAGCTCACCTCCAAATAAGGTTTTCGCAAGTAACATAATTTGTTAATCATCCAAAGCAGCCCTAAGTTAACTTGACCTTAATTTGATCAAAAGCATTTTAAATTGTTTCTTGAACCCAGAAAAGAACATTTTCAACTGTGGCCAAAAGACGGTGAACTCTGAGGCAAAAAGACTCAAAAGAAATGTTAAAAATTAGGGATGGCAGAACAAGTTTAGAGAAACCAGCTGTCCTCTTTCCTTCCCAAAGTACACTCATTTAAAATGATCGTAGTCTTTAAGCACCTGACCCTGCAAGCAAGGCATCCTGGAAATCACCCGCCTTCCCGCTAGGGCTGGGCTCCCAGCAGGCTCTCCACTGGCAGCCAGCCATGAACCCACCTCCCACCTCCCCACAGGCCGAGGACGCAGCAAACCACCCAGGCGCAAGGGCCCCAGGCAATGACAGCTCTGCTCTTCCACCTTCATCTTCTCTCTGTGCTGCGCTCAGATCCTGACCCATTCCCTGACAGTGCCTACTGCCCGAGTGAGCAGCTCCTTGGCCGCGGGCTGTGCCAGGTGGCCTAGCTGTGACCCACCGGGGCAAGCTGTGGGGCAGAACCATACGCCCAAGAACCGATGTGCCTTACCCTGGCCTCTTCCCCGGGCAGCTCTCCCATGAGTCGGGACACCCGGGCAGCCACGCTTTACCTCTGGACTGCAGAGAATCCTGTCCAACGTCCGTCCGTCAGAGGAGGAAGACCACAAAGGAGAGCCAGGGACGCGGTGGAGCCCAGGGCTAGACTGCAAAGTTAAGGGGCGTCTGCCTGACTCTGCTCGCAGATGTTGCAACTTGCCTTCTGCCGGGCAGCCAATTTCACTCAGTCAGGGAGCTCTGTTGTTCTAATCCGCCCAGCTGGGGTGACCTTTGAAACCCCTGGCTGCCAGCTGTAGAGGCTCTCTCCATGGAGTCCCGCCGAGACCAGGAGTGGAAGCTCACAGGTTTTTCCTCGTTTGGGGTTGCCGAGGCCAATCTCAGTGCGGAGCAAAGGGAGGACGCTGTCAAGCAGAGAGCTGAACCCCTGGAGGGGCTGGGCACACCCCCAGCTCCACATCTGGCCTGGAACGTCACTCACCCCTTGGCACATCTGGCATGGGATTACCACACAGGGCTCATGGGATATGTGCCTCCTGAGACCCTGCCCTTTTTTCCTTCAGCTAAAGAAGCCCAGCTTATGATCCCTGCAGTGGGAGGGATGAGAACAGAGGATGGGGAACTCCCGTGCCGCAACTGTCTTAAGGAATCTGGGCTACGATCTGAACCAGGTACCAAGCATTCAGGTTGCGCACAGGACCCAGCAGGGCTCCTTCTGACCCCCGGGGAGCTTCAGGAAGGGTCCTTGGTGCATACCTCTAAAGTATGGTAGCACCGTGACGCCCAGCCCAGTCCTTCTCCTCCGGGGAAGAAAAGGATTTCTGTAGTTCCAAAGGGATCTCTCTTGCTGTGGCAACTCACACCATGGGACAAACTGTACATGTCTGAATCAGGAATGACTTGACTTTTAAGCTTTTCCACGGGGCTCTGCCTGATCCTTGAGAAACTGGTATTCATTCTTCTAAGACCTGGGGGACCCTTTACTCTCTAGCTTAGAAGTTCTCAAATTTCTGGTCGCAGAGCCCCTTTATGCTCCTCTAAACTAGTGAGGATATCAAAGAGTTTTTGTTTATGCGTTATTGCTAACAATATTTACTGTACTCAAAATTAAACCCAATAATTCATTCAAAAACATCAATAATAAGCCATTGTTTGTTAACATAAATAACACTTTTAAAAGAAAAAATGTATTTTCCAAAACAAAAAAGAAAGCTTAGTAAGAATTGTACACTTTTGTAAATTTCTTTAATGTCTGGCTAATAGAAGACAGCTAGATTTTCATATCTGCTTCCACATTCAGTCTACTGTGATTATCACTGCATTTGCAGCTGCTGGGAAACTCCACTGGAGAAAGAAAGAGATTGAAAAAGGTGAATGTCAACTTATTACAAAGATGATTTGGACCTCTGGGCTCTTAAAAGAGTCTCAGAGACTCCAAGGATCCCCTGGGGACACACTTTGAGAACTGTTGCGTTAACCCATCCCCTCTCATCCCTTCACCATCTGCTCTCATGTCTGTCCTCCTAACAATCTACAACTAGAAAGCGAAAAGTGGTTTTATAAGAGTAATGGAGTGTGACTTTGAGGAATGGGTGAGAAGGAGGGTGAATCGGTATCCAATTTGGTTCTACCTTTTCTTCCAAAGAGAACGGTTAAACAAATGTGTACCTGAGAGATACGAAGCTGAAACAGATACTGATGAAGAGAACGACTTTAAGTCAATTAAGTCCTTGGCCAAGACAGAATATAAACCCAGACCTCTGGAAGACGTGGTAGATTCTTGAAAATCTTATGGCTAAGAAAGGAAGAAATAAATCCAAAAAACAACTCTATTCACCACTGAGGAATGGTGTTAAATTCGGATCTAAGTCTTCTTGACGGAGATCTCTGGTGGCATAACAGGACTGGAGAGTCCTTCTGAATTGGATAGAACTAAGGACAACCATGTGGTCAAAAACATGGGAGGCATGTCTATCAAACCTGTGGGTTACACCAAGCAAGTAGGAACAGCTAACATGCTAAACACAGCTAGTGTGTTAAAATACATCCCTGAAAGATCAGCAATATGGACCAGAGCTTGAGAACAATTTTTAAATTGAATACTTGGGCTCAGGAGCAAAAACAGGGATGCCTGGGTGGCTCAGTCAGTTAAGCATTGGGCTCTTGGTTCCAGTTCAGGTCAGGATCTCAGGGTTGTGAGATGGAGCCTTGCATCAGGCTCTGTGCTCCACTATGAGCCAGCTTGAGACCCTCTCCCTCTGCCCCTCCCTCCCCCACCCTCTCTCTCTCTCAAATACATAAATAAATCCAAAACAAAACAACACATCTACCCAAATCCAAAACGGCTGAGTGGAAATGCTGCACACAGACCTCTGGTCCCACAAAGATTAGGCTAGTTCCATGTTAGCAGCACACACCAAATCCCCTATCCCTCTTTGTCCCACAGCTCACAGCTGAAAGTCACGGAGTTGTGTGGTTCTATGATTAACATCCGTCTCCCCCACTGGAACACAAACTCCCGCATGTTTCACTAACTGCTGTATCCCCAGTGCCGACAATACTAATGGACACATGATAAGTTCTCAACAAATACTTGTGGGGATACATGAATGAGTAGAAAGTTGGGTTAAAAAGGTATTGAAAAAAAATCTCTTCCGAATGAGGACACCACTTAACTTTATCATATCGGGAATTCTGAGAACATTAGAGAGAGGATGTAAGGCAAGAAGCAGGTGAACAGGTCCTGCCAATAAAAAAAAAATCCACCCCTTTGCAGCCTAGGAATTTGGCTCCAGACACATGGGTGCCAGTCTGGCTTTAAACCAGAATAAAAATAGGGGCACCTGGGTGGCTCAGTCATTAAGCATCTGCCTTCGGCTCAGGTCATGATCCCAGGGTCCTGGGATCGAGCCCCACATTGGGCTCCCTGCTCAACGGGAACCCTGCTTCTCCCTCTCCCACTCCCCCTGCGTGTGCTCCCTCTCTCGCTGTGTCTCTCTCTGTCAAATAATAAATAAAATCTTTAAAAAAAAAAAAAGAATAAAATGTCACTTTAAATAAATAAATAAAAATAAAAGTAAAAATAAACCAGGCATGTGATTCATGCATCCTTTGAACGCTGCTTCTCAGTCTTCCAATGTATGAAATGGGCGTGAGGATGTTTCAGTCTTGGTGCCCTGGATGGACTGAGTTTCCTGCTGGCATTTCCAGGTGACTCGGGTCCAGGTCCCTGGCTTCCCAAGTGAAAGCACTCGAAGACAGCCCCCTCTGTCCCCTCCAGCTGATTTCTGCCCTGAGCCCCAAGCCAGGTGGCTGTCCCCTGGGCTTCCTGGGCCTTTCCTCTAGAAAAGCACATTAAAGGAGGGACTGGGTTTTCTGCAGGCAGATGAGCTGCCCACGTCAGCCCGGCCACATCAGCAGAACAGCAGACCACGGGCAGACCACGGGCAGGAGGAGGATGCCGGCTCAGCAATCCTACTCCAAGTGCCCACATATATGCATATGTGCATATATGTCAGAGGACACTGACATATATGCACACACTCACACACACAGAGATCAAATCAAATCAACACACCCAACCGCACACACAGTGTGAATGAGAGAGGCCTGGTCTCCTGGAGCTGCTCTCTTCCTGTTGGGATTCTTGCTTAATTTGGGATTTAATGAGTACAGGCTGAAAGAAGCTTTTTGCAATAAAAGCCACATGCAAAAAAAAGACTAAAAAAAAAAAACCAAAAAAAAAAAGAAAAATAAAAAAAAAACCTAAAAAAAAATAAAAAAAAAAAAAAAAAAAAAAAATCAAAGCCAGAACCAGAAACCCTGATTATAACTAAATTAGCAAAAAGCACATTTCCATCACAATTAGCAATAATCCTAAGGTTCATTCATTTTGTTACTAGGAATTATTGCTACAGAAGTAAATCTGGGATCCCCAGTCTGTTAATCCAACCATCCCCTTCTCAAACACCATGGCTCCTCTCTCCATTCTGTTAAATCACACCAACTGAGCCGAGTTTTTTAAACCCCAGGAATGATACTCCTGTAGGGGTGGCCCCCATCACCTTCAGTCTGTGGGGGCGCCGAAAATCGCCTCGGGGAACAGAAACCATGCTCCGGGTTCCCATCCCCAGGATGCCTCACAGAGAGGAACAGAGCGCTCAACAGTCAGATGTTACATTCTCCCCCACTAAACTGTGTGGCCTGAGCCACATAAAAACCTCTGAAAGTCTTAGTTTACGTAGGTGTAAAACGGGGCTCCTGCTAATACCCCACTACCTATGAGGCTGCCATGAGGGTTGGCAATGTGTATGAAAGGCAGCCCAGCCCATTCTCTGGCAAGAGTGAGTACTCAATCTGCAGCAGCTGCTGTGGTTAACATCACTGTTGTTTTAAGATCTCTCTCAGAAGTTCAGAGGAAAGAGGCAACCGTGGCCCCAGTGGGGGCCACCGGAGGGTAAAATGGCATCAGAGAGACAGTCAGCAACCCTGGTACTCACTGTGGCTGCGTCCTGGCCAGCCATGCTATCTTAAGAAAGTCACTGCCCTTCTCTCTTTACGGTCCTCTTTCTGTGGGGCCTGATGGGTCTCTCTGGACACTTCCTGCCTGGGGACACCTGTGTCTCTAGCCTCTACAGGACATCTGGGCAGGTGGGAAAGGTTCAGCAGAGCGATCCAAGCCCAGAGCAGGAACACGATGCAAGACACCAGGGGGAGGAGGAAAGAAACTTCTGTTCCCAGCCCACCATGTGGGGCTTCATAGGCTGGGCGGCCGAATCAGACAGACACACCTGTCAACAAGGCACACCAGCCCCTGCCATGAGGACAGAGACAGAGCCAATGCTAAGCGTCGGCACTAAGTGATCATTCCAGCTTAGCAGCCTTTGGCCGACTCCCAAGCTGAGCCTTTGATTCCATGAAGTCTGTCCAGAGAGAAACTGGGGCTGAAAATACTGAGAGGAAACCCCAGGGGAAAAAGGAGGAAAAAGAGGGAACCAATAATAGCTACTATTTAGTGAGTGTGCATTAGGCGTCAGCAGTATTCCTGGCGTACTTAAGGTGACTTAGCTCACTGAATGCCTTAGAAGGGCAAATATTAACAGCAAAATTAATGGGCAGAGTGTGGGGGCATATCATTCATAAAGTAAATGGAACATATTCCTTTTCTTTCTACTACTTTATTCTTCCCCCGCCCCCCACCTCAGTCCAGCCGACATTTAGTAACTTCACGACATAGGGAAGAGAGAAGATCTAGAAAGGAGAGGTACAAGGAGTAAAGGAAAGGTCACCACTCTGTACCATGAGTCTGCCTGCCCCTCCTCTCCTGCTCTTCAGAGAAGCCTACGAAAGCTCTGGAAAAGAAGGCCCAGGAAGGAAGTGAGCCTCATGACACTGCTGACCACTCCCAGCCCCAGAGGGGGCTCTGAACAGCTTCTCTAACACCAGACTGGCATGTCCCATCCCTTCTTTCTGCGTCTGCCTGAAGCACATGCTACCCACTCTGCTTTCTGCAGGGAGCTGGAGTGTGGCAATGAGCTAAAGGGACAGGCCTAAGGACTTAGGTTCTAAAAACACGGATGCACACGAAGGATGAACAGAACTCACCCAGGCCTGGCTGCTGAACATGGCCCCTGCACTCTGCACACAGTTTCGGGGATCCAGCATCCCCTAAATCATTCCCCCTGGGAAAATAGCTCTGTGGCTGGATCAACTTCAGGCTGAGTGGAGGAGAGACTGATGTAAGGAGACAGAATGAGGAGGACCCCTTTGTGGGTTCCTGCCTTTCCACGCTCGAGCCTCAGGCACCGGGCTGGAACGGTGTCTTCCAAGGAGCGGGGCAGCAGGAAGGCCCACCGACAGGTGGGGCTGTGGAGATGCAGAGGGCTGACGAGAACCAAGGCAGAGTCTGAAGGAAGACTCACTCCAGCCTTGAGCGGTCCACAGCCCCTGCAGGAACTCCTGGGGCCCCGGGGGCAAGGCCGTCGTCCATCTGCCTCTGGCATGTGCGTCCTTGGCTCAGACTTCACTGACTGAGAGGCCTGGGGACGCTCCTCTTGCAAATCCTCTCCCTTGTGACACAGCACAGGAAAATGAGGCACGGGCCAACCTGATGTGTCAGCTCCCATGGGCCCCGATGTGAAATCCAAGTTTGCAGCTGGTTTCTAATTACTCCCACCAACACAATCTGTCTCCTCTGGCTGAAGTCAAAGGCCTGGCAAACTGTTACAGATTTCTAGGGTTCCTTCCACCCTTGACTAGCACCGAGACAAGAGGGCAGGTGCGAGAGAGGCAGAACGAGGAGGGAGCCAAGGCTGGGTGTCTCCAACACGCCGGAGGCGGGACGGTGCTAAAGCCAGCTGGGTTTTCCCCGTGAAGATTTCAGGCTGGCCGATGCGGCTAGAAAGAAAGGACCAATTCCTCCTCTGGGGTCAGGCCCAGTACTGTATCAAAAACACAGCTGGGGTAATTGCCAGTCCTAGGATGAGAATAACAACAAATTGGCAATTTAAGAGAAAGTTAGGGGTGACAGCCAGCCAATGGACATCGGCGAGGGGGCCCATCGCAGGCTCTGTAGTCAGACCAAAATGGCTGCACTTGAACCTGCCTCTGGTACTTAGTAGCTGAATGACCTTGGGTGATTTACTTAAGCTCTCTAAACCTCAATTTCCCTGTCTGTACATCTGTTTTGTGGGGCTCTGTGGGGATTAGAAGCCACTTCCAATATCTAACCCAGAGTAAATACTTGGAATACCCAATATATGGTAACTGTAACACACAAAGAAACTTCTAACGATGTCAGGCACACAATCCCTCCCTCGGTAATGATTATTAAATAGTCGACCATTCTTTATCAATTGATAGTCAATTATTATGAAGAATAAGAGGTATCACATTTCACTTCAATGTTCTAATTCATTTAGATATTGCTGTAAGTACTGCCCTGCTGCAAACAGCGGATTACTAATTTACGTTTCCGAGTGTTGACTTGTGTGTTTCAGTTCCCTGTAGACAATTGCATTGCTCTCACCCTCCCAAATTCTTGATCGCCGAACGTGAGGGCTGGAAGGGGACCTAAATCATCTAGTCCAACTCCCTTTCCTCTTATTTTACAGATGAAGAAACTGGGGCCACACAGGTATCCGCACAGACGGGCACGGGGATCTCCGAGGTTTGTGTGGCCCGGCCCAGGGCCTGCAGGGCAGTTGAGCCCCACAGTATAGAGATGTGCCAGAAGTAGAGAGAGGAGATGATCATGCATGCCTGAAAGCAATGAAATGCATCTGAAAAAGGGCCGTTTTTGAGTTACAAAGGATGGTTTGAGTTAAGAGAAGTTTAGAGAGTTACAGTCTTCAAACTGATGGAGACTCAGTTGCACGGGCGTGTCGAGGATAGCAATGCTCTTCGCTGATGCTGCCAAAAGGGTTTTTGTTGAGAATTAACATTAAGCTACTGACGACTTACAAAATGCTCTTCCAATCCCACCCCACCTCCACTTCGCCACACGCTGAGGTATGTTCTAACCCCATTTATTGCTGGGACTAAGACCAAGTGACGTGTCTGAGGTCAAATAGCTAATAAAACAGGAGGAGAATCCAATCCTTCTTAACTCCAAATCCTAGCTCTATGTGGGAACATGCTCGGGAGGAATTCGTCAAAATAGGTTAAATCTTATTATCATAATGAATACCATGCCCAACAGGAAATTGCCATTGTAACAACTTTGGTGATGTTCTCTGAGATTTATCAGAATGCTATCTGATGGGTACAAATATGACTAATGTAGGCAATTCCTTGGCCAGGGAAAGCCCTTTTATATTTGTCCTAAACAAATGGTGACTTCATTTCAATCCCTCATGCCTGAGAGAGGGTCCAGGCATACTGGCTAATCTCTAGCAAATCTATGCAGGGCCTGGATCAGCACCTGCAGATCTGCCTCCCCCCTCTGCCCCCCACCGCCCCTTCCACACACACAGATGCTCTCTCTTCCCATTCACAGACCAGAAATCTGTGTTGTCCCCGCAAAGCCTGTTGCTCTTTTCCAGGATCTCCACCTCTCTCCTCCCATTGGCTGGGCTCAACCCCAGACCTTGGCCTTGGGTGCTGCCTCAGAACTGCTAGAAGGATGCCTTGGCAGTGTGACAAGTCCCATGTCTCCACATGCAGCTCACCCCTTGCCCTTACCCGCCCTCCTGTGATAGGAGGGCCCATCCCCAGCCCAGCTTCCAGGTGCAGAGGAGAAACAATGGCTTAGTGTTTCCTGGAACTTACCTGGGGTGATGGAGGCCTGCCAACCCAAACCAGCCAGGTCTATCAGCCCACAGACCAAAAGTCAGGCTCAGACACAGCCCTGCTCCTCCAGCCTTCTTCGTCCTCATTTGCAAGGGCTACATCTTCTCCCTCCCTTCTGCTTCCACCTCTACCTAACACACCCCCTTCCAACTAGAGGCAGGGGCCCAGGGGAGACTGCCCTCCAAGGGTCCTTCACGTTCTTGGGTACCACGTACCCTAGGTGGAGGCAGGAGGGATCTTAGAAACGATGCAATCCCACCTCCATCCCCACAGGAGCACCTCTGTGTGCCCTTTGGGGACACTTGAGGCCATCTTATCCCAGAGCATCAACTATACTCAAAGATTTGGGGGTTTATATTAAAACCAATGTATTCTGGAGCACCTGGGTAGCTCAGTTAGTGAAATGTCTGACTCTTGGTTTTGACTCAGGTCATGATCTCAGCATCATGGGATCGAGCCCCACAGTTGGGGCTCCTTATTCAGTGGGGAGTTTGCTTGGGATTCTCTCCCTCCTCCTCCCCGTCTGCCCCTCTCTCCCCTCTGTCATGCTCTTCCTCACGTGACATGTGCCCAACTCTCTCTCAAATAAATAAATAAATAAATAAGGCTCAGTCGTTAGGCATCTGCCTTTGGCTCAGGTCATGATCCCAGGGTCCTGCTCGGCTGGAAGCCTGCTTCTCCCTCTCCCACTCCCCCTGCTTGTGTTCCTTCTCTCACTGTGTGTCTCTCTGTGTCAAATAAATAAAATCTTAAAAAAAAAAAAAAAAACAACCAATGTATTCACATTATGGTATAAAAGGACAACTATAAGTCGACTTACAAATAAATGTAGGGCTTCAAAGAAATGTGATGCTTTCCACAAGCTGCTTCAGGCTACGCCCCCAAGACCCTACCCCTGAGCACGTGTTCTTTCTCCACTTCCCTTGCAGAGGGCAAAGTGGGAGAAGCACAGGTCCAAACTGACCCTCCTGTTTCACAGAAATGGAGCCTCAGGTCCAGACACATGAGGTGACTGTGAGGTACAATATCTATTGTTACAAACAGAAATAACTCATCCATTGAATGCTTGCCGGGAGCCAGCTATTGTAGTGAAGAGTTTACCTACTTCCATTTCCAAGGCAACTCTAAAGACAGGCATTCTTTTCATTTTGAAGAGAAGACTCAGAAGTTGAACAGTAAGTTCAAGGTCACAGAACTAACAACTAACTAACTTAACAGCTACTTCTTATCAGTGGGCTTTAAACCCAGGTCTCTCTGGCTCTAAGGTTCAAACCCTTGGTAACAGTGTCAGGATGTGAGAGATGCCACAGGAGGATCTGGGAGGAGGCTGGAGTCCAAGGTCCTGGTGTCTTGCCCTGGCTCTGCCACTAGATTACTCACAGCCACAGACACGAGGGGACGTTTGCTGACTTTTGCAGTCTATAGATAAGAAAACCAAGGCCCCGAGAGAAGGGCTGGCTTCAGACTAGAGCCACCAGACTTCAGGGACAGGATCTGCTAACAGTGGCCCTTGGGAAAGTAGCCTAACCTCTCAGGGGTTAGAAGACCTCTAGCATCCCTCTTGGCTGTATGTTATCTGTCTACACAGATGTCCGTAATTTCTAATCTGATGTGCACATCCCATCTCCCTCTCTGAGCCCATGCACCTGCGGGGTCCTCCCCCACTTTGGTCTGCAGAGAGCAGCTCAGGCCAGCTACCCTTAACCTCTCTTCTCGGGGACCTAGATGCATGTGTGAAGGGAACTTGTGTGAAAATCACCAGTCACTTCGGGTTCTGAAGCGATTAGCTAGTCTGCTAGTCATTAGGTAAGTCTTGTACACAAGGCAGCAGAACGTATACCCAGTAGCCAAAAGCCACAGCCACAAGCATGCACACCCCTCTCAAGTAAGGAAATTCCAGAAGTTCATTCATTCCTGTGGTTCACATCTATAAGAATCTTCTTCCAGATCCCAACTTCTCAGGCCCCGGATGTTTGCCTGCAAAGTCTATTCCACAACTGGATGAGAGTACGTGGACACGATGCAATGCCCTCTTGACTCCTTAGAACCTCGACATTAACGGGGCCACATGCTGATCATCTGGGCCAATCAAGCCAGGTTCATCAAGTTTGTGCTCCCAGCAGAGAAGAACCCCAAGACAGGGTCAAAATGCACAGCCTCTCCATACCCACCATTATGTGTTTCTATGATGGCCATTACGAGCATAAATAAGGTGAGAGGTTAAACAGAGCATTCTAGACATTATGTCCTCCCCATACGATGACAGAAATGCTGCAGGAAGAGTGAGGAGACACCCTTCCTTCTGCCCTCACTCTGCTAGTGGCCTCCATTTGCTCCCACGATCTCCCTCCCTCACGCCCTCCCCACCCCTGCCCTGCCTCTCCTTCCCCACTGAAGCAGCCAATCTCTGGGTGAAGGGCTCAGTCTCCAGTCCCTGAGCACTGCAGGTTGATGGGGCATCCTGTGGGTCTGGAGCTGGTGTTGGCTTAGCCTTGGCCTCTCTGAACCTCGGTCTCAGGTTTGGACTGGCAGTGTGTCAGCGGGAACACAGCCAGCTGTCACTGCCCTTCTGGAGAGAGGAACCTCTGCTCAGAGGTGTCAATTCAACAGGATCTCCAAGGGGGGAAGAGAGCCTGTGCCCCTCCCAACCCTGTCTCAGAAATGAGACACTCACATGCAGGGGGAAAAGCCCTTCCCCACAGGAGGCCCCATCAGCTGCCAAAGGAGGAAATGCAAGCAGTAGGAAGATTAGTGGGCCACCGCCAAGGACTAGCTGCGGGAGCACAGAGCTCGAGGACCAGGATCTTGGGGTCCTCTTGGAGAGGCCAGATTAGCAAAAAACGATAGAACCACAGAGGCCAGGAACAAGGGGTTGGAAACAAAACAGGTAGTGGAGCACTGGGCTGCTCACAGGCCCTAAAATCCTCCATGGTTTTGACTTCCGAACCCAACAATTCTCCACCCCATGTGGGACACTCAGCCAACACAAAAGCACCACTTTGTTCCCAGCATCAGCGTAGAGGGGAACACAGCCCCAGCATCTACTGGGTGTTAAACGTTCTCTCCTCCCTAGGAACAAGATCGCACAGGACTCTGATGAGAAGTAGCTGTCTGCCATCACTGCAAATGGCCATTCTAGTTGTGGCAACACTTTCTTCTGAGCAATTTAGGTAAGCTTCTATCCAGTGGGCACAGCAGCCAACCAGCTCGACATGGCTGGTTAGGCCCAAAGCAGAGCTCCCCATGTGCTTATCTGTACCAAATACAGCTATTAAGTTAACAATGTACTTCTGATTACTAAGCTGCATTCCTAACAGTTTTATAACATTTAACGAAATGCTGTCATCTGGAGCTTTTACCACTAATGCTTAATGCAGAAAATCAGTTTTGGCTCTTAGTTTGGGGTTTTAGCATTACCCAAGATGACACTTTTCTTGGAGAAAGCAGATCCTGGGACTTCCCTGAGCCCCAGGTCTGATGCGGGGAGATGCGGGACATGACGATGAAGAAGGCTTGCCATCCACTCTGCTCCGCCGGGCTGGGTTCCGTTTGTCTAGTAGCCTTGTCCCTCTTGGTTTCTGGGCTCAAGTGAAGAGCAGAACTTCTCTATTGAAGGCACCTACTCCCTGGGGCATAGGTAAAACGCACTGGCATGGAAAACACCAGAACTATCCTATTTGTACTGGTTTCCATTTAAGACTTCAAAGTGTTACTGTACTTTCTCCCCCATGAGAAGGCTACCAGACCACTCTGGGAAGCTGGGCTTTGAGATGAGCACCTGCTTGCTCAGGCGTCCTCTCTCGGTGGACCTCTGAAGGCTCCTGTCAAGCACGGACAGCCAGGTCTCTCTCTCTTAAGGGAGGCCACGCTTTTCATTTTCCCTATGTCTTACCTGAAGAGTGAAAAGTATCCAGGTGCTAAACCGTAACTTCTTGCTGAAGTCCGAGTCAAAGAACTTGTCCCCACACTCACCACTTGTATCCCTCCACCAAACAGCAGGACCAAGGTCTAGACACCTCCTCACTGAGGCAATTCCTAAGGCATTTATCTGTTTGTTCATGTACAAAATGAGCTACATCCCTCTGGCTCCTCCGTTGTCAGGAACGCCTCTGGACTGAGACTGTCTTCGATGAGGTGACATGCTGCCGAAAGAAGCTCCTGTGCCTCTTCCATCCCCATCCCATAATGTCCATCAGGCTGGACCTACCTAGGCTTCAGGGAATCTTAATTCCCTCGCTCTTCAGTGCTCAAGGGGACTAGCTGAGCAATTATCATCAACCTAGAATGGACTTCTTCCTTTTCAACACCTAGGGTGATCACGTAACACATTAGCCAAATCAGGACTTTTTTGATGATGACAAGGGATGTTATTAATACGCTGGGATGGTCCAGAAGAACCAGGATGGATGGATGGCTCTCGTATTTCCACGACCTCCCAGTCTACCTGTGAGACAAGTCTTCACAGATGTCTTCCCTGGCCATGTTCACCCTATCCATGCTTCACCTGCCCTCAGTCCAGGAAACCGTTTTGTTAGTCACATGCTGGGTCATGTCTGGACATGTTCTCATAGGTCTCCTTCCTCCTTCCCAGACAGGGTCTTGATTGCTGACTCTCTGCATGAACTTTGAACTCACTCTGGGCCCCATATTCCAGGCTTTTTTTTGTTCATAAGCAGCATCTGCTGAAGATCTGATCGTGCACAGGGTTACAGATGACTTTTTTCCTGACACAAATAACGTTTTTCCAATCTATTTCTATGTAGGTACCTTTTTTTAAGAAGATTTTATTTATTTATTTGAGAGAGAGCGCGGACGCATGAGCAAGAGAATGAGAGAGAGCATGAACAGAGGGAGAAACAGAGAGAGCCTGATGTGGGGCTCGATCCCAGGATCCTGGCATCACAACCTGAGCTGAAGGCAGATGCTTAACCGACTGAGGCAGCCAGGAGCTCCCTATGTAGGTGCCTTTCAAAACACAATCGTATTTATGCGTCATTACTGCCTTCATTTTCGTGCTTCTCTTCAGGCCAAGCCACAGACTTTTTCCTGGTTATGGAACACTCTTTATGAGGCTCATTTTTAATGACTGTGCAGTACTCTGCCAAGTGGATGAACCATAATTTACCCAATCACGCCCCTGTTGTTTATCATTTAGGTTGCTTCCAATTTCACTAAAACAGATGACATCACAAGTCACAGTTTCATGAACATAACTTTTCCTTCATTTGAGATTATTGCCCCAAGATAGACTTCAAGAATTTCAATTACTGAGTCAAAGTGCATGAGATTTTTATGGCTCTTGAATCTGAATCCTCCTGATTCATGTCAGTCTGCTCCCTGGGCTGACTCATGGCCCCCCAAATATTCTTCTCTGCTTCCTCAGCTCCAGTTTGAGCTTGAGCTCCTTGATCTGGTGCCAAAGCTCGGGCAGGAGCCAGGCCCAGGGATTCCTGCACAGTTTGGAGGGATGGGCACTTAGACACCCAACCAAGTTAGGCAAGGCTTGGGAAGTAAGGCAAGTGTTGAGCAAGGGAGGAGAGGATCCAAGTCCAAGGAGTCATGAAGTTCAAAACTGCGGTGATCGAGCAAACCATCCAGGCCTTCTGCCCTCCCCTACATGATGTTGCCAGTGGGGCAGCCCTGGAACACCACGGGGAGTCTTTCCCATGCAGCTGCATCCTGCTCTAATCTCAGAGTCCCCACTGCTCAGGGGCCTTGCCAGCAGGGCCTAGGACACGGGCTCAGGAGCACCCATCCAAGACCAAGTCCCCACAAATCTATGACAAAATACAAAACCGAGGAGGGCATGTGGTTTTTCACATACTCAGTGTGCATAGTTTAAAAGACGGTCCTTCAATCCTCAGGTCATGCCCTTCATACTTTGTGGTCACGAATATATTCTCTCACTTCTTTGTAAAAATGTCCATGGCTTTGTTTCATCGGCAGTTCCGTTCATTCACCACATACTTTTCTGAGAGCTCACTACCAGCCTGGTGTGAGTCCTAACTCTGGAGACGGCAGTGAATACAATGAAGGCACCCTTCTCGAAAATACCTGGACAGTCAGCTTTTCTGACTCTACAGTAACTGCCTGACATTAAGCTTCTGATTGCCCAGGCATCCACCTCAAAGACATCCATCTCGGATGGATGTCTACAGGCATGGCCAGCTACAGCATGAGATGAAGAGCCAAGTCGCCCCGCCCATGAGGTTCCCTTTTTAGAGAGCTGTGGTTGACTTACACAACTGGCCCTTTGACCGCTTGCTTCTCCCTTCCCACACTTGAATTCCTGCTCTTATGTTTTAAAGGCACCAATAAAGAGTGAACCTGTGAAGCCTTAAGCCCCCACCTTTGGCCCCAAGAAGAGTGGAAGCCACAAGCCAGCTCTCTCTCTCTCTCTCTCCCCCATGACCTTGCTATGTGGCCCCAGGCATGCCGTGTACCCTCTAAGATATAAGTAACAAACCTTGTCTTTTCTAAGTTCTCCGTTGGGTAGCTGCTGAGGGTTGGTCTGGCTACAACACTGGCTCTAATCAGGGGAACTCTGTGGGGGCTCGCCACAAGCACTATGGGCCAAGGTGAGTGACCTCATTTGTATCTCTGTATCTCCATGATAGAGCGTCCTTCCTGCACAGTAAGTTCTCGCAAAAAATTTGCGGAGGACAGGGCTTTAGAAAGATAGGAGCACTTCCCGGTGGGTGAGTGGGGATCCTGGCCGCATGCACAGCAGGGGACCCACAGGCAGGCCAGAGCTGGTGTGAAATCAGCCAGCTGCCAGCCTTCTAACTCCGGCTCTGCTGCTGGACCTTCAGCAAATTCTTTCATCTTTGGGTCCTTGCTTGTGAAATCGAGAGAGGATGGTGATGGTACTTGCCTCAAGATGCTGTGAGGACTCAAGGCCCCAGCCAGCACTGGGCACACTAGAAGCCCTGCAGAAACACAACCTACCTGTGGCAGAAACGGTGGCCTCCTTTGGGGGTTAAGTCAACCAGATGATCGTCTAGACGTTAAGTCAGGTGAAAAGGCCACAGCCCAGAGAACCAAACTGAAATCCAAGATGCACCTCACTGGCCAGAAAAGTTAAGGATATAACAGAGAAAATTAAATTTATATACAAAGAATGGGGGGAGAGAACTAGCCAGACTTGCTCTTCCTCCCCCATGGATGTCAATGATAGGAACTGATTAAATTTCATTTATGTCAATAATAGAAACACGAGAAAAGGCTCCTGCCAAACCCAGGTCTCGCCAATGGTGGACGCATGCCAAAACCTAACCACAAGTGGCCGAGATGAGTTGGGGGAAGTAGAGCTCGGATACCTAGTTCAGGGACTTTCCTAAAGTATGGACATTCCACAGACAGATCATTTCCGGTGCCACAGAAAGCTCTGGAATTTAAGAAGTCTGAGGGAGGGAGGGTTAGGGGAGAAAACAGAGCGTTGGCCACAACCAGCAGAAAGCCAAAGGCCCATGTTTGCCGAGGTTACTCTTCACTCTGGGACTGAGATGGAATGCTGTAGAGATTTAATATCAGTGCTGCAGATAAAATAATGTCAGCAGACTGGATAATTAAAGATTTCTGGCTCACTCCTTCGCCCTCTCACTTTCTGGAGGGAGGATAAGAGAGACAGGAGATGGGTCCAATAAACCAAGAATTCCTCCAATTTATGAGTGTATTTTTAGTTCCTCCTGACATCTGGGGTAGCAGAGGCATTATTTCAGGATCGGACCTGATTGTGCCCTTTACACAGGGCTAAACATCACTCTCTAAAACACTTTGATGAAAATGTAATTATTTTAAAGACATACACAGGCTAATTGAGACCATACTGAGGAAGTCTTCAGCTTCCAAACGAAGACATTTCTGTCTGAGTGGAACAGATGCCATTAAACTACTTGCCACCACTCACTCCTCCCCATCTTCCCAAATTCCTCCCTGGACCTGCATGTGGACCAGACCTGTTCCACTTAGGATTGGAGCTGCCCAAGACGAGGGAGTGACCACGGGATCAGAGCCCAGCTCCTTACAGAGCAGCACTGGATCCAAACACTTGTTCCCACTTGCTTTTTAAAGCACAGGCTATTGGCAAGGGAACAGTGAATCACAGGGCCACAGATGCAGTTAAGAGACCACAGAGATCTTCTAACTCAACCTACTACCCAGTATAGGAATACTGTTCTGTCCCAAATTGGGCAACAGTAGGCCTGGTGTGGACACTTGCTAGGGCCTAGTCACACCAGGAGGCTGGCGATTACAGGCTGGGAGATGGATGAAATCAAACCAGCAGAGTTAGAGGCAGGACTGAGCCAAGATCCGGGCGGGTCTCTCCATGAGACAGAGCAGGCCTGCAGCCGAGTCAGACTCCTTCAGTCCCTGAGAGTGGACCAGATTCCCCAGTCAGGACATGCTATTTCCATGTACAAATCCCCTTTGGGCATGTCTAACAGTGGAGAATTCTCAGAAAGGGGACAGGGAGGGATGGCAAGGGAAGGAGTTTGGGTCACTGTGTTCAGGAGGGTCTGCTCTCTTAGGAAAGGCCTAGAACACCTCATTAACCTCCTCCTCTACCACCTAGCTCCTGTCGAGAATAGAAATGGAGGTGTCTACCAGGGGCCACTGACAGATCCTAGCCAGGGCATCCCAAAAGGCAATCTTCCAGAAAATCCTGCAGGAAGAATTTCCCACACTCACAAGCAGCCCATTCCATCATGGGTTGAGCTGTGACATGCCTCCCCCTAACTGGACCCCATTCTGCCCCTGAGGGTCACACAGAGTAAACTGGAGTCTGCTATAAGACATATCTACAAATATTTGAAGACAGTCACCATTTATCCTTTATCCTTCCACAGAAGGACACACATGATCCTTCCACCCTTCCAACCAGGTATGGTTTCCAAACCCTTCTGATATCCTCAGGGCACACACTAGTTTCACCAGGACTCCCCCGGCGTGACCCCAAGCACTGAAGAAAGCATCCTGGGATGCTTGTCACTCTTGCCTCACCCTTCACTGAGAACACTCAGTGGGCCTCTCATAGTAACCACCTCACCCCACAAAAGGTGGGGATGCTTGGCCTGAGGGCCATGGCACAGCTGAAGGTCAGGAGGATGCCAGCTGGCGTAGTTCAGAAGAAGAGCTAAGAACACCACTGATCTCATTCTGGGAAATCTGGCCTAGAGCTGCTGTAGTTGCCATGAGAGCAAGCTGAGGTCTAGGCAGGCAGCTGGATGAACGGGGCAAGGAAGGGTAGATACTACTGTCAGTGTGTTCCAGACTCACCTCAGGCACTCAAAAAAGAACACAGTTGGGGATAACATTATGAAATACCATGTCAACTCACCCCAGGCAGCTTAGTGGAAGGCCAGTAGATATGGAAGCTGTCAGTGGTTCCAAAGCTGCCTCATACACCATGGGATGTGATCTCTACCCCCTGCTCCCCATACCACTTGTTCACATCAAGGATTCATGAGCTTTCTAGCTTGTAGAAAGCTTTTCACTATTCAGCTAAGCGACCAGTGATCTTTTTTTTTTTTTAAGATTTATTTACTTGAGAGTAGGGGTAGGGAGAGGGAGAGAGAATCTCAAGCAGACTCCGTACTGAGTGTGGAGCCCAAGGTAGGGCTCGATCTCACAACCCTGAGATTATGACTTGAGCCAAAACCAGGAATCGGATGCTTAATGGACTGTATCACCTAGGCGCCCCATAAGCTATTGGTGATTTTTACAGGTTTCTCCCTTGGGTACTTTCTTGCATTTCGTAATTATCATGTCCCTCTCCACTACAAAACTGGGTATACATAGGTCTCAGAATCTGATATTAAGGTATAACTTAGTATTCTTTTCTAAAATAAACCAATAAATCTCTTGAATTATAATGCTTTTCCCTTTTCTTCTTTTTAAATTACTGTCTAAAGATTCCTTACAATATTTTTAAGCATGACAGGGTGTCCCAAGATGTCCACATCTGGTCATAAGTTAGTTGCAGAACTGTGGCATAGTTTTCTTTCTTTTGAAAAATAATTCATCTGTGATGGTTTTAATGGCTATTGAATGAATAAAAGGAGCTTTAATCTTAACATAATTTTAGCAGCACACTTGGACTTTATCAGGCCCCATGATCAGGATCGCCTGGAAAAACTGAGTAATTAGGTTTCCAGGATAGTTCCAGGGGATAGACTCTTGACTTGCAGGCTTATTACCAGTTTAAATTCTGCAGGGCCAAGGATCTCCCCTCAACTCACAAGCAGGGTCTCCTTTATGTTGTTGAGGGCTCTCAACTTCTGGGCCCGTCTCCTCAAGATGGCCTCCCATCTCTTTAAAGCTCTGTGCCCCAACCACAAACTATTCCTATACTTTCCTATGATCCTATGGGTCCTCTGGTTTTGCTATGTCCCAGGCTCCTGATAGCCAGAAAGCTCATGTGCCTGCCCCAGGGATGGACAACTTCACAAGCAGCTTCTACAAGGAAATGTCCCTCACTAGATGGTTCAGCCACAGCTTTAAGTGGCTCCAAGTGCAAGTAGGAGAACATTGAACTAACCTCTGGCTTTGGTGAGTTCCCAGTCTAATGGGGAGAAGAAAAGGCTCACAGGCACATAAGAACCCAGGCAGTCATCCAGAGGACACTAATTCCAAACTGACAATGCACTTAATGCTCTCAGCTGTACCAGCACAGTCAGTCACCTCTCCATCTGGAGAGACTCTCTTCTCTCTGGATGGGGAGAGGGGATGTGCTCTCTTCTCTTTCCTCCTACCCTCTCTTCCTGGTCTCTAAGTGATGGGCCTGCTCATTCCTCAGGGTTCAACTCAAGTTCCATGGTTTTATATGTCTTGAGAGGCCAGAGATTCCCAAACATATCTCCTATCCTAACCTCCCTGCCAACCTTCAGAATTTTATATCCAAATGTCTACTTCACATCCCACTGGTTTAGAAGATGTAACAAGATCTCTCAACGTTCTCCAGCCAAATGTGCTCCTCCTGCAGCATACCCCCCAACCCCAGACCAAAGGCTTCATCAGCCACCTGAACCCTCAGGCCCAAGAGCCATCTTACACCCTCCCTCTCTCTCCATTCAATCCATCAGCAACTTCCACCAGTTCTACCTTCATTCTGATCATGGCTCGTCACCCCATGCCACCAGCCATCCAAGCCACCAGCACCATATCCTTCGACCCCTACAGCAGACCAACTACATGCCTATTGCCGCACTGCTTCCCCATCGTCAGTTCTCCATTCAGCAGCTAGATCAGGACACTCCACCACACAGCGCCCTCCAGTGAGCACCCATTACCCACGGACTAAAATCCAAACTCCCTACCACAGCCTGTAAGGCCCTACCTGACCCAGGCCTGCCTATTGCTCCAAACTCACCTGCTGTCATGCTGTGTCTCACCCTCCTCTCCAGAGCTGGCTGGCCTGCCTGCTGTTCCTCCAACCACATCAAGTCCATACCTGCTGTGAGACCTTAACAATGGCCAATTTCTCTGCCCTGAATAGAGTTCTTCCTCCAAATCTGGAAATTCACTCTCTTACTTCATTCTGTCCTCTGCTCCATCTCACCTCCACAAAGAGACCCTCCTGACTACTTGGTGATCCTATATAAAATAACCCTCTGCCCTAATCCCTCCATCCCTTTACCCTGCATTACTTTTCTTCATTGCACTTCAAAATCAATTCCAGAGAGGGGTGCGTGGGTGGCTCAGCTGGTTAAGCATCTGCCTTCAGCTCAGGTCATGATCCTAGAGTCCTGAGACGGAGTCCCGCATGGGGCTCCCTGCCAGCAATGAGCCTACTTCTCCCTCGCCTTCTGTGCAACCACTCCCCGCTCTCTCTCTCAAATAAATAAATAAAATCTTTTTTAAAAATTAGAAAAATAAAAATCAATGCCAGACATTATTGTCTTCCCTCTCTCACTAGAAAGAAAGCTACCCCAGAACAATGACTTTGCCTCCCTTATCACTCAAGGACTCTCTGATAAATGAACAAATGTCATGTCTGATACATTAATTACATCAGTGTTCACCACATTGACATGGATTATGTACTTTTCTTGGGAAGGGGACCAAATTTCTCATAGAAACAATGGTATAAGGGATGGTTATAATATGAATCAATTCCCTGATGCCCAACTTTTAAAGAAATATGATCAAATCCGATACTTAATTACAAGTTATATATCAAGCACCATAAAACTTTCTAAAATACATGTACTTTCGTTAGAAGAGTCACAATGTAGCCTCTATATGTGTAATATGATGTGATACAGCATCAGGGTTCAAAGTAATTTTGCCAAAAGCAGAAAGAGCATCTTCATTAAGGGCATGGAATTCAGAAAAGAGATAATTCCACAGACATCTCTGAAAAAAAAAATGTACGGACATAACTAACGATTACTTGCCCTTTTGAGAACCTATCAAGTAACGTTTGTATCTTGCTAAAGAGGCCGGAATGAGCGGCCCATGAGCCTAGACTTTCAGGGACTCACAGAGCCCCAGCCTCACTGCACTGACCAGGGGTGTCTCCACAGCTCTGCTCGAGGCCCCCTTTCCGCATCAGTGCAGCGAAGGGCGTGCTGGCTGATTCCTGCAGTCCTGTTTGCTCTAGGTTTTACAATGCAACTTGGACTGTCTTCTTTTTCTCCTTGCAAATTTCTCTGTCATGTGCATAAAATTGGAAACTCCACGAAAGGGCTCCTTGCATAGCCCACTCCTCAGCACCAGCCGCTTGGCCTTCATCCTGAGTTTAGCCAAGGCAACACTGCCTTGAAAATAAAGGGACTTGCATTAATTTTTACATCCTTTGATCTTCCGCTTCTGCTGCTGCGCCATGTCAGAGCGCCTTAAGGCTTTGCCTCTTGAGGGAGCCAGGTTCATGCATACACAGGGTTCACTTTGATCCAGACTCCCCTGAATCCTAACATATTACCCCCCACCCCAGCCACATGTTCTGAATCTTCTTTCAGGCGGTGGTAGTAGGACACTGCCTTCCCCTTTATCTGCCACTTTGAAGTCCAAACTGATAGTCACTTTTTACAAATTCTTTTAAAATTACAGGATCTTTTTCCCCACCCACAGAAGGACAGAACCCACGCACTTAGTTTTGTTGCTAAAGTAGCTAAGAAGGTATTCTCCTACTTTAGTGATGGCGCCATGCTTCAAAGCAGCCTTAAAACCATGGGGGAAACAATCAGTGTTGTAAGATCATAGGCTATGCTTCTTTGCACGACCTCCTCAATTCGCCTTCCTCCTTCTCACTTTCTCAGCTTCACTGAACTGGTTGGGGCTCCATCAGCCTCCTTCACAGTGAGAGTAGACAGACTGCTCCCAGGCTGATGGGGGCCAAGGACCCCCACAGTGCCATAAGCATGAGATCCTAAGGGGAGGGTAGAGGGCAGCAGAAGGAAACCCATCGTGCTCACTAGCGAAAGGTACAGAAAACAATGGATCCCCACCCCCAAATTTCACTCAGGAAATCCCAAAGGACCACCCAGACTTTTGAAATATTATTGAGAATATTGACCTCTGTATAGCCACCCACAGAAGGCACTGTCTTTGTGATGCAGACTCACTCTATGCTTACTCTCAGTGGGATTTCTCACCCAAGAGTGCCGATGATCACGTTTGTGGAAGGCCAATGGGGGCTCTTGACCAGGACCTGGAATAACTCGGTCTCACAGTTAACCAGAATTAGACCTGTGCTCCCACCCCAGCAATGGCTGCTTGCATGGAACCAGAGACTCAAAAGGAAAACCAAAACCAAATGCAATTAACCAGAGCAGCCTCCTAGGGCAGCAGGAGAAAGAAGTTCTGGGACAGCCTGGAAGGATGGAGGACCAGTTTGGCAGGGTGAACAGTTTCTGGCAGAGGCCAGGGCACCCAGCAAGACACTTTATCTTATTTCCTAGCTGGCTCAATGACAGTTCCCACCACCTTCGCCAGTTCTGGAATTCTGACCAGCGAAGCCAAGGTCAACAGATAACGCTAAAGCATGCTGATCTCACTCCCACCTGTTTGGGCACCTGGCCAGGTGTCATCTCACCTTGTGGACACTGGTCTCTCCTGGCCACCCCTCCCGCCATCTCCTCAGGGTGGGCTGAGGAGGAACGGTCGACAGCACAGTTTTAATCCTGCTTACTCACCAACGTCTCCTCTGCTATTTGTTGTGGCAACTGGACTGGGAGCACAAGGCAGGATGTCCTGCAGGTGTGCCTCCCTGTGGGCTTGGGGAGCCCCTGACCAGGAAGCTCCTGAGGTTGCTCAGGACTGCAGCAGGGGGTGGCCGCCTGGGAGCCTCTTGGCCAGTGCCTGGTGGGAGGGAGGAAAGGAAAGCCGAGTCAGGGGCAGACATGCACAAGGGAGCAGGAGCGGCTGGCGGCAGCGCATCACTCAGGCTGTGTGGGAAGGTGGAAACGTCCCAAGGACCACAGGTGATTTTATTACTACGTGTGGGGGGTTGTGGGTTTAGGGCTCAGGAATAATAGTTACCAGGAGAACAAGAACTAGCTGCTTTCTTCCTCCACACAGGGCAGATGCCGAAGATCTGAGAGTGGGACTGTGGTGAGGTCACAGGGTCAAGGGAGAGGCGCTGGCAGGGGTGAAGGAGGAGGGCCAAGGCCACAGAGCAGGTAATGGCTGTTGGGCTCTCTTAAGAGAGAAAAAGTGAGAAGGTGAGAGGGAGCTGGCACCTGGGCAATCAGGGGCTGGGCTCTGGGGACAGAGCCAGGGTAAGGAGGAGCTAACAGAACAGGGAGAAAGTACCCAAACCTGGGAAAGGACTGTTCTCAGAAATGAGTGACTCCGACTCTCCCATACCGCCCAGGGCTCACCCTTCTCCCCCAGAACCCACACTCAGGCAACCCACAGGGCCCACCCCTCAACCTGCAAAGGTTCCTAAACTTCACCCCATCTCCTCCCTTCAGAAACTTCTGTTTCCCTCCAGCAGCACCCCTCAAATACCTCAACTGGTAAATCTATTCTAATTATTTGCTACCTTCCCAGAAGGTGTACCGATTTGTAAAGCATACTTTGTAAACCCAAAGGGAATCAACCTCTCACCATGGAATGTCAATAGAGAGACTTCTAGACTGAAAAGTCCCGACACATCCCTTCCTTACACAGGAGATCTAGAGGGCGGGCACCCTCAGTCCAGCGTGGTGGTCCCCAGACACTTGGAGGCATATTCCGAAGATGAAATGGGAGTAACTGGGCCCTCAGAGGAGTGGTGGGAAGGGGTGGAGCCCCGTCTGCACCCAGTTGCTCCTGGAGATCTCTCTGGCCACAGAACCAAGAGGGAGCCAAATCAGGACAGTGTTCCTATAAGTAATGGTTTCTGCTCCTCTTGTGGGCTAAGCCAGTCAGTCCAGGCAGAACTTTTCTAGACCCAGCAAGCTCCATCCCTCTGCTGCAATGACCCTTCCACCTTGGTGAGCACTCAGGGATACCTGTGGCTCTTTGTTCCCTGACCCTTACTCCCCTTCCCGCTTGAGCACACCAGGCACCTGGTTCTCCCCAGTGATCTTCTCAGTTGCTGCCAGCAAGAGAGGCCCCCCTCGCCTGCTGCTCCTCCTGTGCCTCTGGCCCACGACCCGCCCCGTGTCCCCATGAGCCCAGCTGCTCCACCGTATGATGCTCACTGGGCTGACTGGGCCACTCACGCCTATAATCCTTCATTGCTCAACCTGTACCAAGCACGGCTTCTAAAGGGAACTGAAGTCACTCACCAGAAAATGCAAAATTAAGCTGCTGATTATTTAAAAGTTAAAACTGTATAAAAGCTGATAATATATGCAAAATGGTTTTCTGTGCTAAATTTTCAATCCTATCAAGCATTATATCTATGTCTGACCCTCATGACAAAAAAAAAAAAAAAAAAAGAGAGAAGAAGAAGGAAACAGAATGGGTCACAGAATTCTCCTTGGCAGACAAGGAGGCAAAGCCACTTCATCAGGAAACAGGGGCCCTCTGGTGTGTTTCTCTACAGAGAAGGGACTGAACATCATGATGGGCAATTCCACCCATAGGGTTTTCAGAAAGAAATACTCATGATTCAGTCACTTTTTAATTTCAACATTTAATAAAAGCAAGGGAACTATTAAAACATGACTGAGGATTTTCGCAGGTTGCTAAGACAATGTGGCTTGGTAAGGGGTCTGATCACAACACAAGACATGGTGTTTTTCAGGGGAAAGCTGTGCTGCTCTCATCCCACTCTGCAGGGAAACTGGAAAGGGGACGGCTGCAGGAGGGGGGCACTGGGATGTGTGGTGGGATTGCTGATTGCCACAATGACCAAGGACAGGGAAAGGGGGGAAAGATGCCGAGTATCCCACATGAAACAGTTCTCATTATAAAGAATGGTCTCATCTAAAATGCTAATAATGCCTCTGTTGAGAAGCCCTGGGAGGTGAATCAGAAATTAGCATGACTCTTGTAAAACCCACTCTTAAACACGGATTAAGTCTTCACAGGGGGCTGACAGCAATGGCAGCAGGGATGTCTGCTCTGGTGAGTCCAGATGAAGGGGATGCAGGTTTATGATACTCAGTCCTCCTGGTGGTGACCCGCATATCATCCTACAAAGGGGCTAGAGCCTGACAGGCACTATTGGCTAGACAGACAGCTGGACACTGGTGAGCAAGAGGCATGCCTGTGGAAAAAGCCAAACCTCTCCTGTTTTTTTTTTTTTTTCCTATGTCTAAATGAGGACACAGCAGAGACACCAAAATTGGACAACACGTCACAGGAGAAACTATTTTAGTCCAGAGCACTGGTTCTCGAAATGTGTCTCCAACTCAACTCACCTGGGAACAAAACACCCCAGACTTGTGAGTCCAAAACTCTGAGGGTGGGACCTGGAAGCAATGTTTTAGTGAGCTCTCCAGGTGAATCTGATGCAGGCTCAAGTCTGAGAACCTCTGGTCTAGAAAGTTCGGGACTAAAAATGCCAATCAGTCATGAGAGATAGGTTAGAAATGCTACTTCATCCCTGTGTAGCATTTCTATGACACTCTGAGAAGGAGGGGCATGTTGGAACATGTCTGTTACCGGCAAATGACTAGATATGGAAGGCATGAAGAGGGAAGATCTAAGTGAGGAGAAATGAGGGAAAAGAGTAAATTAGGCAGGGCCAATCCAAGTATCAGGGGAAGGGGCAGAGGGAATAGGAAAGAGAGAATCTTAAGTAGGCTGTGACAATCCTGGGCTGGACCTCACAGCCCTGACATCATGACCTGAGCCAAAACCAAGAGTCAGATGCTCAACTACCTGAGCCACCAGGTGCCCCAATAGACACACATTTTTATCTCTACTTTTTTTTAAATACAAGTAACAGCATATTATACACACTATTCTAGACTTTGCTTTTTTTATTTAATTTTTTTTTTTTTTTTTTTTTTTTTTTTTGATAAATAAGAACCACTGAGAAGAATTCTGAGATCCTGGAAACATACAATGTCCCTGGGCACACATGTGTTCACTGCAGAGAAGGACCACCTGCTAGGACATCATGGGATTCTTGTGGATTTCTTGGTGAAACCCGCTCCCCGCCCCCAACACACACACAGGGAAACTGTCCTGAAATTCTCAGCTTGGAGAACTTCCCCCAAGTTTTATAACAGAAGGAGGTGATGTGCAAACTCTTAGGTCACTAAAGTCCAAGAGTGACACTGCCAGATAACAGCAACACCTAGTGGATTAGGCATCCTAGAGTACACAGTGGAGGGGAAGTTGAACCCTGGAGAGAACCCAAAGTGATAAGAAGACTTGGAACATTTTTATCTATAAGACGAATAACCATAAATCACATTTTATCTATAGGAGTTAACAAAATGCATAAAAGGATAAAGATAGGAACTAGACAAGAATCTATAGAGTCAGTTCTTAACACTTAGGATGAGATCTAGAACACAGAATAAAATAATATAATCTCTATCCTTCTACTAGTTATGGTAACATTTCCTTCAGAATTACTTTTTGTTTTTTCACCATCAGTAAGATGTCTTGTTTCTCTTGATTCCCTTCTGATTTTTATCAATGTAGCCTTTAAACATAAACATGATTTCTTTTTAAGAACAGCTTTACTGAGATATAATTCACATACCATATAATTGACCCACTTCAAGTCTAAGATTCAGTGACATTTGGGTTAGATCTAACTTAAACTGTTAAGCAAACAAATAGGAACCGAATTCTTCTCTTACCTGAGAGGATGCATAAAGTTCAAATTCTTTTCCAAATATGCTAGGTGTATTTTTATTAAAAATCCACATACTGGGGTGCCTGGGTGGCTCAGCTGTTAAGCATCTTCCTTCGGCTCAGGTCATGATCCCAGGGACGTGGGCTCACGTCATCGGCTTCCCTGCTCAGTGGGGAGCCTGCTTCTCCCTCTCCCTCTGCTACTCCCCCTGTTTATGTTCTCTCACTCTCTCTCCATCATTTAAAATTTTTAAAATTTTTAAATAAAGTGTATGATTCAATGGCTTCTTAGTATGGTCACAGAGTTGTGCAGCCACACCTCAGTGCACTTTAGAACATTTTCATCAAACCATAATCCCCTAAGCCCTAGGTAGTAACCAATCTCCTTTCTGTTCCTGCAGATGAATAACAACTCAATAGGCTCATTGTCAGGCTTAACACAACTGAAGAAACAAAATCAGTGATCCTGAAGATAGGTCAACAGAAATGATCCAAAATGGTACACAAAGAAAAGAGTGTGTGTTGGGGTGGGGTGGGGGAGGAGAGACAAACCATCTAAAAGCCACAGGATACTATGAAATGGTCTAACATATGTGTAATTGGTATCCTAGTAAGAGAAGAAATTTTACCATCTAAGGTAGACTTTACAGCATTCCTGACAGAAAGCTGTCAATAATTGCCCCCTAAATAATAAAATATATCATATCACAGATACAGTAAGCTCAGAGATTCCAATCAGTATAAATACAAAACAAACAAAAACAATAAAATACACCTAGACACATCATATTCAAATTATTGAAAATCAAAGACAAAAAGAAAATCTCAAATGTAGTCAGACGGAGAGGGGAAACACTACAAGCAGGGTAAGAAAGACTAATATTAAAAGCACATTTCTCATCTGAAATGATGCAACCAGAAAATAATAAAATAGCATCTTAAAGATACTGAAAGAGGGACGCCTTGATGGCTCAGTTGGTTAAGCATCTGCCTTCGGCTCAGGTCATGATCCCAGGGTCCTGGGATGGAGCCCCACATCAGACTCCCTGCTCAGCGTGGGGTCTGCTTCTCCTTTGCCCTCTGTCCCTCCCCCTGCTTATGCTCTCTCTGTGTCTCTCAGTCAAATAAATAAATAAATTCTTAAAAAAAAAAAAAAGTACTGAAAGAAGAAAACTGTCAACCCAGAATGTTACATCCATGAAACTATCTCTCAAAGATGAAGGAGAAATTGCAATGTTTAAAAATAAATGAGCTTGAGAGAATTCATTACTAGCAGACTTGCACTACAAAAAAAAAAAAAAACTATTAAAAGAAACTCTTAAAGAAGAATGAATACACTGAACTGAACTAGGATCTAGATAAACTAAGATCTCTAGAAATGATTTTTAAAAAGGTAAATATAAAAGATATTTCAAGAAACAGACTCTTAACTATAGAGAACAAACTAATGGTTACCAGAGGGGAGGCAGGTGGGGGAATAGGTGAAATAGGTGGTAGGGGTTAAGGAGTGCACTTGTGATAAGCGCTGGGTGCTGTATGGAAGTGTTGAATCACTATATTGTACACCTGAAACTAACATTACACTGTATGTTAACTAACTGAAATTTAAATAAAAACTTTTTAAAAAGTTTACCTACAACCCTATTTTATTTACATCTATTCAATTTACTTGTTCTTAATCATTATGCTTAGGCTACTCCCCAAAACTTCATGAGGTATGAGACAAAGTCAACCATTATTCTCCTTTTTTTCCTAGCAAATTTTGGAACAGAAATATCATGAACTTATTTGGCTTTTAGTAAGCATAAGCAAAATAAAAATTTTATTTTTAAAAAATAAAATAAGGGTAAAAATAAAAGACATTTAAAATGTTTCTGAATTGCTCAAAAAAGGTAATTGTTTAAAAATAGTGGTAACGGGGGCACCTGGGTGGCTCAGTGGGTTAAGCCTCTGCCTTCAGCTCAGGTCATGATCTCAGGGTTCTGGGATCGAGCCCCACATTGGGCTCTCTGCCCAGTGGGGAGCCTGTTTCCCCCTCTCCCTTTGCCTGCCTCTCTGCCTACTTGTGATCTCTGTCAAATAAGTAAATAAAATCTTAAAAAAAAAAAAAAAGGTGAGTGTGAAGGGACAGATATATGTAGAGTCTTTAACATGTAATGGAATGAGATTTAGCTTATAGTTTTTCCAGAAAGAGCTGGTTACATTTATGCAAATACCTACTGAATAAAGGAAGAGCTTCATTATCATCAGACCTCTGGCCAATGGCAGATGCTTCCCATTTGAGATGGTGAGATTCTAAAACCACAAGTGTTCCAAATGTCCTAGACAGCTTTCTGTCAGGAATGCTGTAAAGTCTACCTTAGATGGTAAAATGGACTCAATGACACTGAAACTTCTTTCTAATGCTAAGACAGAGTAGGGGAAAAAATCCAGTTGTCTTAACTGCTGTTCATTAAGAGTCAGGTAAAGTAGTATGAGATTAATCTACTTTTTAAAAATCATTCTGCTTATATGCTAGTAATTTAGTAGAGATATATATTTCTATAGTACACCATGTAAAAACATTTCTTTTCATACATTTCTCTCTCCCTGGTACTTGCTCTAAAAGGCTAAGTGACAGATTAGTCTTGAGCCCATGAATATCTTCAACCATTGACATTCTGTCAGTTCCCTTCTCTCTGCCTCCAGACATCCTTTCTTGAAAAAGACCCACAATTAGACCTACTGCTCTTTCCAGCTACCACCCTATTTCTAGACTTCCTTTCCATTTAAATGTTTTCGGTGAGTCATCAACACCTCCTGCCACAATTTCCTTTCCACCCACTCTCTCTTTAACCCTCTGCAATCCCCCAGTTCTTAAATGCACCACATGCATGGTCAAAATGCTGGGGATTAGGGGGGACTAAGAGTATCATCAGAAAGACACAGCATTTGCACTCAAAGAGCTACCCAGAAAAAATAAAAATAATGCTCCAAACATCCATTAGGCAAAGATTGAAGGAAGGAGTTGGAAAAGAGAGCTGACATTTATTAGGTATCTTCAGTACACTGTGGTGTCAGATTGTGTCCCATAATGGCCATCAATAATTTCTCCTTTCCTGTGCACTCATTTCACTCCAACTCTAACTGTATCAGAAATAACAATAAATGTAACTGGACCAAATTCATTAGTTAAAAGATACATACACTCACTGATGTAACAGTTATATGCTTTTACAAGATGAATCTAACACGCAAAGAAGTTGAAAGAAATGAATGGAAAAAATAAGAAAATACGTCAGGCAAAAATTAACCATAAGAGAGCTGGAATAGTAAAATTAATGTCAGACAAAATTGACTTTAATGTAATTAGACAAGAGAATCACTATAAAATGATAAAAGGAATGAGATAAAAATATAGAAGATATTCCCACCATTGGCCTTAGGAAAAGGGTCCAGTAAATACAGCAGCTCAGAATCAGAATTCTACAAAATTTAATTCAATCCTACAATTATTTGCATAAAAGCTCTCAAGTTTGTTACCATGAGCAACAATCTTGATCTAACAGACATATGTAGAACTTTATACCCAATAGTTATAAAATGTGCATTGCAAGCATACCTCATTTTACTGCCTTTTCACACATACTGCCTTTTTTACAAATTAAAGGTTTGTAACCACTCTGCATTGAGAAAATATGAGGACACTGTCTTCTCAACAGCATTTGCTCACTTACATCTCTGTGTCACATTTGGTAACTCACAATATTTCAAACTTATTATATTTGTTATAGAGATCTGTGGTCAGTGATCTTTGATGTCACTATTGTAATTGTTTAAAAAGGTGCCACAAACCACACCCATGTAAGACAGCAAACTTAATTGATAAATGTTGTGCATATTCTGACTGTTCC